>NC_074692.1:21665569-21878069 GCF_029448725.1 Salvelinus fontinalis
GTTAAGTGGCTTAAACGCTGTGTGTCAGATCAGCTGCAGCCCAGAGATTATAGTCCATGTCCACCACTGGCCTTTGACTGCCACCACCAACTTTACATATCAAGCCCTGACTTCTCCATATCAGCACAACTCGACTGGGAAACTGAGATCCTTTGAACATCATTGGGATCAAATAAGCAAGTGGCATGGGTCAAGTAGGTAGTGACTCACCCCTTAAGGCATCAACAATTTGCATTGCTTTTGAAGAGGGAAACTAAAGAAAATAGGCTACAACAACTGATTGATGCATGCTGTGATGCATGCTGAGATGCATGCTGAGATGCATGCTGAGATGCATGCTGTGATGCATGCTGAGATGCATGCTGAGATGCATGCTGAGATGCATGTGACGTACAGTAAGCTACTCTGGCATCCATCTACAACTGGCAGGTAATCAATGCTACGTAGTCATACTACAGTCATAATATAGCCCTACATAATATGCATGTCTGACACTTTTGAAAACACAAACAAGAAAAAAGGAACTGACTTTTTTCAGAGCAGATGAAGTGTCCATTAACGGAACGCTGGATGTTTTAACGGTACGACCTGACTTTAGCCACATAGAGAGCTGTAACACACATAATGCTCTAAAACAAGGTGGCACAGCTGCAAGATACTGGAGCACTGACTGACACAGAACAACACTTCCCCTGTATAATAATGAGAAAACGGGAGATGGGATGCAGGGAGTGAAGAACAGTGTTGTTTTGACAAAGACATAGTGATGCATGCAATGCCTCCACCTCAGTTCTGCTGAGCCAACAATGTTTTACAATCATGGTGGTACATCAGAGGAAGACATCAAAGGTACAGTAGAAAACCTCCAGACACGGAGAAGACACATCAGTGACATGTTAGATGCTACTGGTTTAATTTAGAATCACTTTCAAATTCAGACAGAGACAGACAGGCAGCTTCTGTACGCAGGCGGACAAAAACAAAGCCTCCAGCCAGACGCACACAGAGAGCTCTGCCAGGCAGAGAGGAGACGAGGGGCAATACTCAGGCTTGCTTTTGTGGGAACCTGTGCGCTCCACTGCCTCCGTGCTCAGATGTCAACAGGCTACCTTCACATCAAACAGCAGTCACCTTCCAACATTTGATTTGATTTAACTTTCATTTAACTAGGCAAGTCAGTTAAGAACAAATTCTTATTTTACAATGACAGCCTTTGCAGACTCAAAATAACTATTAATAGAGGGAAGACTGAGGGGACAGAGTTCTTTCCTTTCACCATTAGCACAAACAAGAGTTGGACTTTGGCTCCCCTGTTTCAGTTTCCACTAACTCTTCACTCAATGGCTAAAGGACAACAGGGCTGTGTGTGTGAAGGGTTGGTCGTATGCATCTTATTCTATAGCACGGTATAAGATGTGTTAAGTGAAGTCCACCAGGTCCCATTACCGCCGACTCCTTCAGACAGTATGCATTTGATTGAGTAGACCTACTACCGGTAGTTAGCCTACATTTTGTTCTGATGAGAGAGGTAGGCTACTTGTTTCCTCCAGTGAAGTCAAAACAAAATATTTAAACTAAGTAACTGTAGGTTGATGTGACACGTTTATAGTGTAACTATAAACTGTTCAAATACATTAGCTGTCTCTGCTCTTTACAAACACCTGGTGTCATGAACCCCATCATCTGAATGGTTTAAAAAGACTAAGCTGGTTTTAGGAGCCAATTACACTCCCTCTCTACAGCAGACACTCATGTTTCTGGATGGACCTCATTCTCAGGATCTCAGAGGAATAGACCTACTTTCTGTTATGAACCAATTAATTAACCACAGTAAAACTGGGTTGGGTTAACAACAGTTGTTACATGTGACCCACCCTCCTTCTCCATTGACTCCTCCTGTTCAGAAGGCTGCCCAGAGGAAACTTGACTCCCATTCAGGAAGCACCCGAGCCACAGGTGTTATTAGTTTAACACAGGTGGCAACTGTGCACTGTGTGGAGAGACGATGCTTGTCTTCTACAAGTGAATGTAGTTTTACTCCCAGGGAAAACATTCAGTGGGAGTGCATTTCTTTGAAATGCAATAATTTGGGCTGTGTGTTATATGTAGCTAACAAAATAACATGGGTGGCAGAAAATAACTGATGACAGACTAGTTGGCTATATTTGTGCTAACGTTAGCAAGCTAGCTAGCTGGACAAACCATTATTTCATATGATAGCCCAACTCTATAAAAGGTATAAACTAAATACATTAACATTTCTTCCAATTAGACTGAGTTCCATCTCGTTAACATCAACAATTACTTGACAAGTCTACCTAGATCTATACAAAATCTGGTTAGCTCGCTGAGCTAGCAACTTCTAGCTAGCTCAGTCAGTGACAACTAGGACGTGCCAGAGCCACTCGCATTATGTCAGCCTGTCTGTGTAACGTTACAGTAACGACAATGATTTGAACATTCTAGCTAATATAGATAGCGACATATATATTTTTTTAAAGAGTGATCGCTATCATTTCTTTGTTAGCTAAGTTTAAAGGGCTTGAAATCATGTTATCTATTAGTTATGTGAGAATAGTGTCCACTGAAGTTAACACATGATGGGGCTTGTCTGAAGTCAAGAAGTTGTCAGAACTATCTCCGTACCACACTGGCTAGATACCTAGTGAGCTGTCATCATAATGATTGTTTGTTTGACACTTGCAATAAAATACCATCAAAGTGTATATAGTACTAGTAGCTAGCTAGCTAGTTAGCCTGCAATTGCGTCTGATAAATTATTTAAATATTATAATCCATGCTGATGCTGAAATGTTTAACGTTTAATTTGACAGACAACGACACTGTACTGTAATTAGCTAGTTACACAGCAGCTAGTGTCAGCATGTTTACCTGTAATACGACAGAAGGCCATTGCTGAGGACGAACCATCGGCGTTGATACCCTTTCAAATAGTTAGTCCATTTAAAAAGCCAGCCTTTGTAAGTATCCGATCCCGGGGCTGGGGCACCCGCAGGAGTGGAAACCGAGCTCTTCCCCTGGTCGCTCATCCTCCGCGGGTTGGGGCGTGCAGCCGGACAAACAAGGTACCGCGGAAAGGAATGACACTATCCTCCCCGAACGACCACAGAGAGCGATCGCTCTCCCCATACACACCGCCGATGAGTGAGCTAAACCGGGGAGGGTCCGGACCAGAGAAAGCAAGATGAACACTACACGCCCCTTTCACATGACCCTGGAAACCGGAGGAAGGATGAAAACTGATGCGAACTTTGCGAAGGAGGTATTGGCATGTGACGCTGGTGCCAGGAATTCCTGAAACATCAGGAGGCATGTGATTCACTATTTCTGCGATTGTTTTATTTTCTATACGAAATGAACTATCAAAAAGCATCTCCTTGGAGTAAATTGGATAAATACTGATACAGCTTAATGGATTTTTTTGCTAAATATCTGAGATATTGGAAACATTACAGACACTAAATATACCCGTGTGTGTACATGTTCATACATGTTAAGTATCAGTAGCAAGTGTGTTGTGTGAATTGTCTTAGAATTTCACTCCAGGGACTACTGTGGCTTATATTTTACACTCAACATGCACAATTAGTCTCTACTGATGCTGACATTTAGCAGACGAAGAACAATGTGTTTAAATATTTTTGGTTTCTAAGTCAAGTTTAATCAACGTTTTTGACCGTGGGAAATATTTGCATTATAAATCCTGTCCCCTGGCTTATGCATTTACCAAAATAGACGCACATTTCACTAAATATATTATAACACCTTTATTCCACACGGTGGCGACATTGTCACATTTATGTGACGTGTGGAATCACCTCTCGGCATGAGAAGTGGTATCACTAGTGGCAGTGTTCTGGGCAACAACTGAGTCATTGAGATGAGGCATAATCAGAATGAACTATTATTAGTGTATGAATAATGAAGTGAATGAAAAAATACTGACTAAGAGACAAGAAGGCCGGTTATTGTGGGCAACACGTTTAATTTTACCATTGTCAAAAACAAAACAGCTAACACCTACTACTGGAAAAAAAGGTGATGTTTGTTAGAAAATTTAGCCCTTGATGTTGGAACACATGACACACTCACACAAACAGTCTAATTTAAATGGATGGCCATTCATGTTACTTGAGAAATTACCATTACTCTCAGATGCTACATAATCTTTCTCTTTAAGAAATCTGTCTAACTATCATTTCAGTAAAATGGAGCCTGTGCGCGCACACACACACACACACACACACACACACACACACACACACACACACACACACACACACACACCTCTCAACTGCTTTTGATAGTCTCCGATATTAACCATATACAGTACACACAGGTAAATAAATTACAGCTACACAATCACACCAGTGCAATTAAACCCTGACCTGCTGGCTTGGCAGCAACAACATGCAAATCAATGATGCACATACATACGTACAATACAGGTACTCATTTTCAGTGAAAACATTGTCACAGGGTGTCTGCAATCACAGGACACATGTTTACCACATTCTCAAACAATATAAATATCTTGCACAATTCAGACACTGCTTTGATATTTCCAGAAAGTATTTTGTTTGTTTGGTAGGATGCTAATATATTGGAATGCTCTCGGGGTGTATGCTCTCTTGTGTGTGGTGGTCTGGGTATATCCAAGAGCAGGGAGGTTTAATACATTCTATGTGAGGCATTCTAGACTTGTACTGTGGTTGGATACAACTTGTCGTGCTGGTCAAGGTGCTCTGCAGATTTATTGCCCATAACATAGTCTCTACTTCTTTCTTTTCTCCTTCCATTGGCCTTCTGTTTCACTAACCCTGCCCATCAACCTGGGCTTAACCTTACAAGCATTTTAAAACCACACCCCCTGCCTACTATCCCTGCATCACATTCAATATCTGTGCTAGACATCCCCTCTAGATTCCTGCAGGCACCAGAGCGCTATTGATATAATGTATTCATCAGAAGCACACAGACTGAGGAAGACGGGAGGAAGGGAGGATTAAAGTCCTTCATCATGATAGCGACAGCAGTGTTTTTCTGATGCAAGATAACCTCCCATCCCCCTCTAAACAATAGACTTTAAATGGGAAGAGGGAGTGACAGCACTATAATTTTGTACCAGCACCTCCAATCAGTGCGTGTTTGTTTACCTGCAGTACAAGAACAATTCCTGAACAAGAAATTAAATGGTTTACTGTTTAGGGGGCATTTTGGAGAGCTGTGGTTTCTGGTGCTGCTACCCCTAAAAGAGGAAGCGGATGTACTAAACCAAGAGTAAGCCATCCATCTTGTTGACTCACCCACATTTACCACATAACCCCTGTAACCTAGCCTTTCCTATGATGCATCGATCTTAGAATAATGCAATTTCAAGTATGACATCCAGGGCATTTATCTACGTCACATGACACTGCCTCACGTTTAAAAAAAGGAAAACTTTTGAGGCCTCCCGGGTGGCGCAGTGGTCTAGGTGCGCCACCAGAGTCTCTGGGTTCATGCCCAGGCTCTGTCGCAGCCGGCCGCGACCGGGAGGTCCGTGGGGCGACGCACAATTGGCCTAGCGTCGTCTGAGTTAGGGAAGGTTTGGCCGGTAGGGATATCCTTGTCTCATCGCGCTCCAGCGACTCCTGTGGCGGGCCGGGCGCAGTGCGTGCTAACCGAGGGGGCCAGGTGCACGGTGTTTCCTCCGACACATTGGTGCGGCTGGCTTCCGGGTTGGAGGCGCGCTGTGTTAAGAAGCAGTGCGGCTTGGTTGGGTTGTGCTTCGGAGGACGCATGGCTTTCGACCTTCGTCTCTCCCGAGCCCGTACGGGAGTTGTAGCGATGAGACAAGATAGTAATTACAAACGATTGGATACCACGAAAAATTTAAAAAAGGAACACTTTTAAAGAAGTTGCATTCTTTCCACTCGCATGTATGAGACTAAGCTAATATGGAGAGAATACCTAGTCGTGTCGGTAATGATACTTATTCAGATACAACCATCAGCATGCATGAGCTGTTGCCTTGCAATCTGGGGCGCTCAGAGCCACACTTGGTGGTGTGGTGCTAATTGTTTGGGTAACCTGTGACCAGAGCTGTGGTGTGATGATAATTTTTTGGGTGACCTGTGACCAGAGCTGTGGTGTGATGATAATTGTTTGGGTGACCTGTGACCAGAACTGTGGTGTGATGATAATTTTTTGGGTGACCTGTGACCAGAGCTGTGGTGTGATGATAATTGTTTGGGTGACCTGTGACCAGAGCTGTGGTGTGATGATAATTGTTTGGGTGACCTGTGACCAGAGCTGTGGTGATAATTGTTTGGGTGACCTGTGACCAGAGCTGTGATGATAATTGTTTGGGTGACCTGTGACCAGAGCTGTGGTGTGGTGATAATTGTTTGGGTGACCTGTGACCAGAGCTGCGGTGTGATGATAATTGTTTGGGTGACCTGTGACCAGAGCTGCGGTGTGATGATAATTGTTTGGGTGACCTGTGACCAGAGCTGCGGTGTGATGATAATTGTTTGGGTGACCTGTGACCAGAGCTGTGGTGTGATGATAATTGTTTGGGTGACCTGTGACCAGAGCTGTGGTGTGATGATAATTGTTTGGGTGACCTGTGACCAGAGCTGTGGAAGTAGATGTTCTACTCCTCGAAATCCATTGACAAAACCTCTTCTTCATCCTCATCTTCCTCCTTCCTCTCAATGGGAACATTGTGACAGAACTGTGGTGTTGTGATAGGTGATAAAGATGCACGTCTAGTACAGGGACCAATGTCAGTCCTAGTAGCTACAGGATCCGAGTCAGATAAACCTCATATGAAAATGAGCTCAGTAAAGCAGGAGGCCTCTGGGTGTTTTCCAGCCATTTAGATCGAAGTCTTCTCTGTATAACCATTCCCCCTGAGGTGTGACTGAGGTTCCTATGGCTCTGACATAGGAGGGAAGGAAGTGCTCCGGGGTGAAGTTTCCCCTAGTTACAGATCTAGGATCAGCTTCCCCTCCCTCAATCCTAACCTTTACCATTAGTGTGAAAACTGCAAAACTGGGGCAACTTCACCCTACACCGGAGGGAGTCCACTGGGTCACATGACAGTACAGCGGTTCCTCTGCAGCGCCCCTTGTAGGCGGATCCCAGGTGTGTGGTTCTGTTTCATGCCACGCCCTACAGCGATGCCCAGCAGCTCTTTGAAGAGCAGGACCACATGCCAGTTGAACTTGGCAGAGCACTCCACATAGCCACACTTCCAGGTCTTCTTGACCAGTACAGAGACGGCCCTGCGAGGCGTGAAGCGCTGGCGCTGCAGGTCTCTTTTACTGCCCACCACAAGGATGGGAACCTCACTGCTGCTACCCTCCCTACAGGGACAGGGAGAGGGAAGACAGACGAGGGGGGAAGGAACAGAGAGAGAGCACAGGGATAAAGGTGAAAAAGAATTGCAATGTGATTAGCTAACAAACATATGATCCAACAGCTACAAAGAAATCACAGTCACATAATCCCTATTCTCCACACATCCTGTGTATAAATACGGATTTAAAGGTGACTGCATTGATGAAGAGTCCCCTGGTCTGTGAGCAAGTGAGCCTTCTCCCCCTCCCCCTCTTCGTGACATTGTGAAGGTCAGTAGCATGACAGGGAGACAGACTGGAGACACCTTCTTCCAGAGAGGTCAATGGGTGTTTGTGTGTGAGGATTTCTGCAGTATGAGTGTTTCTGTACATGTCGGGGCTTGTGTAGTGTCTACCCACAGCCACAGTGTGTGTGTGTGTGTGTGTGTGTGTGTGTGTGTGTGTGTGTGTGTGTGTGTGTGTGTGTGTGTGTGTGTGTGTGTGTGTGTGTGTGTGTGTGTGTAAATGCCACTATAAAATAATGTGATGTGTGTGTTCTATTTCCTCTGACTGTGTTGGAGATGTGTGGGGGTGGATCAGAGCTTTGGGGTCCTAGGGGCCTCTGTATTGACAGAGACTAAATGTGGAGGGAAATGTTTCTCACAGCCCATTGGATTGTGAAGCTGTATGGCAGGCTGCGAGCTGGGCTAAAGCAGTGATGACTCAAGTGAGGCCGACAGTAATGCTATTGTATACAATAAGCTCAGATTCCCTGAGTTGCAAATGCAATGATTCAAGAAAGGACACAGACATACACACATACATATAAAGACCCCCCTCCCCTAACACAAACAGATTCATAAAAAGGACAACGTTTAAAATAAGAATACAAAGGGAAATGGACAATAGTGATGCTCAATTTGCTCAAATGCTCAATTTCACTTCAGGATTTATATATCCAAGATTAACCTGCATCTAATTGAGATGTGATGATATCTTCTGGTGGACATAATTTAACACTTCCATATAAACACAGTCTGAACTAGCTACTTGTACTGAGAGGTTTAAATTCAACTTGGTAATGGGGCTATGGGGTGACATAAAACCAACCCCATTAATCCCAACACCAAGCAGGCATCTGCTACCCTCTCAAATACCCATCCAGGCCTGAAGGTCTCTGGAGCAGCGGTTTAGAAGAGTATGTGTGTGTTTGTATAAGCTGTCAGAGTCTTCATTACATCAAAGGAAGGCAGCTATGGACTTTTGGGCAGAAAGAAAACACAGCCAGATAACTGACAGGGCAGGGATTCTGGGTGAGGGAGAATGTTTGCGGGTGTGAGAGAGTTTGCAGTATGTGTGTGTGTGTTTGTTTTGAAGTGGGTTGAGTAAGCAGCAATTCTGGGCAATTCTTCCCAGGCATCTTCCCATCCTTCTAGCCCACACAAATCCCAATAACCTGCATCTGGATGTCCCCTACTCCATTATTCAGATTTATTCACCAGGAAACTCATCCATCCATCCTCCCTACCTCACCATGTCCCTATGTCAATCAACCAGACAGTCAGTCAGTCAGTCAGCCAGTCAGTCAGTCAGCCAGTCAGTCAGCCAGTCACCCAGCCAGTCACCCAGCCAATCAGCCAATCAGCGACACAGCCAGTCAGCCAGCTAGCCAGTTAGACTATCCAGGACAGATCAGGACAGCCTGGCAGGTCATCTAGCTTTTCACACCTGCAGCTCAGGAGGAGCAAAGACTAGTACATGTGAAAGGGATGGTGCACTGCAGTTTAAAGGCAGGTCACGTCACAGAGCTGCAAAGATGTGAATCTCTTTAGAGCTCAACAAATGAGGGCCATTCATTCCCCTATCAATATGCAAATGAATGCAGGTGCAGAGGCCTGCAGTCGGAATGACAGATGTCTTTTGTCCTTTTTCTCTTTTACATGCAGTACATGACTGCTGGTCTTCTGTGGACGTTTATGGGTCTCTCCACAGGTGATTTACCTAATTGGTCCATATTTGTCACTGTTGTGGTTTTCCCTTACCTGTGCTCCATGATCTGCTGGCGGATCATCTTGACGTACTCAAAGCTCTCCACACAACAGATGTCATAGACCAGGATGTAAGCGTTGGCATTACGCACCCCTCTGCAGCGTAGGTCCAGCCACTCCTGACAGAGAGAAAGAGAGACAGACAGACATCACTCACCCACTACAGACACAGAAAGATCCAAAAATAGGAAGGGTATCGAAGACATATTGTTTCACTTGTCAAGTGAAACATCATTTTAAATGATTTATATTTCAAGACCAAAATAACATCTTCAAATAACATGTATTCTGCTCCTTTATCTCCCATAAAACAGTGACGCTTGTGAGGACAGGAGTTCTTTTAGCAGGTTTCTGAAACAGAGGTAGCCACAGATCACATCCAATTATTCAAAAGCTGTCAGGAAGTTTTGTCCTCTTCATTTGGGTTGAAATTTAAATAGCGTAGAGTCAAATAGATTTTTAAGACAACTTTGAGTCAGTCAGATTGATAGCCAAGGTGTCATTTTAATGTTAATTGAATCTTTATTTAACTAGGAAAGTCAGTTAAGAACGAATTCGTTGTCTGGCTTGTGCATAATGCAGGCCCAGTACAGTTTCCTGGGCTACACATGGCTGATGTCAGAAACAAAGAAACAGAGCACTGGCAGAGGGCCAGTCTCCTGTCAAGCGTAACACTTGGAACACATTGGACCCACGGCGCTACACTGTTCAGCCCTGCTGTACGCAATGACGAGAGGGCAAACAGCAGCCTAAGATGAATAGTAATGATTTGCTAACAATAATTAAAACACACAGCACAATGGGAATGATTTGCTTCAGCCATTAAGGTAATTGCTTCAGCCATGACACAGTGACCCAATCTCCTCCCTCCTACTCTCTATGTTTCTCTCTCTCACACACAAACACACACGCTTTCTTTCGCTCACTCTCTCTCTCACTCTCTATGTCGTCAGCTCTACCTACGTGAGCTGAATCTATAACCAGTTCTGTTAGCTGGGGGAGGGAGAAAAAAAGGAAGAGGGTGATTGGAGAGAGAGGGAGAAGCGGAGAGATTAAAGAGCAGCAGGTGGATGGACAGGAAGGAAGTGGGAGGGAAGGGTAGAGCGATGGAAGGATCAACAGGGTGTGAACATAAGCCCTGGCCTGAGCCCCACCAGGCTGACAGGCAGTGGGTGGAGGAGTGGGCGACGTGGCAGAGGGCACAAGCATTCCCCTTCACTCACCTCCACCACTAGCTTTCTGAACAGAGGGAGAAATCAATACGGCAAGGAGAGCTGAATGTCATTGCAGTAATGAGAATCAACAGGATAACACTGGAGGAGTACTCTAAATGCATTTCTTCTGTAGATAAGTCTAAACAGGGAGTTTGTTAATAAGTCATTTTGGTCGGGAATCGGATGCAGTAATGGGGCAGAATCTGAGAGCAGATAGGGATCAATGTGAGCTGTAATGATGACAATGGTAACATATCCATGTCGACGAGGAATAATAGCCTTTATTTAATTTGGAGGGATTTTCGGCACCACTGCGTTTGTGTGTGTGAGAGAGAGGGAGGGAGAGTCTCACACATTCAGTAGGTCTGAAACATAATGAGGGCGATCAGCCATGGAGGCAAGCAATGTGGCACCGAGATCATTACACACAAAGGTGGGAGAGAGTGAGAGAATGAGGAGGAAGAGAAGGGAGGACAAAAAAAGATAATGGTCGACAGTGAAAATAATGTACATAGGGAGTTTCAGTTCTATACATTTTTGCTGTCATTGCCCTTTCTCCCTGCAGGTTTACTCAATAGTTTTCCAGGAGAAATGAGGGGGGGGTAGTGACCATAGATGACAGATCATCAGCATTCCTCTACCATCTCTTCTTTCTGCCTCAGTTTTTTCTGCCCCCCCCCCCTCTGCATTTTCTATCCATCAATTCCTATTTCCAGATGATTATCTCTCTTCACTGTTTAAGCAGTACACATGATCACATCCCTCACTATCTACAGTAGGTGTGTTAAATGCACCCCCATCTCTCTGTGGGCTAAAAATAGAGGTTGCATCCTCGGCTCATATCTCTTTGTCATCCAGGTACTATTTTTTATGTGGAGGAGGAGCTCTGTACACAGAAACGATTGCAACACTGCGGCTTGTAAACTCACTATTCCATCTTCTCACACCTGTAGGACCGAGAAGAGAACAACAGAGAAAGAGAGAAAAGAGGACATGGAAAGAAGCTATATAAAGTAAACACACATGGAAACTGTGCGTTCGCGTGTGTGTGTGTGAGCGCGCACAGGTGTGTGTTTATGTGTTCTCCAGTTGGCTCTTTGAAAACTATTAAAACTCGCAGCTTAGCCTGCTCCCTTCAAGTGCCAAACAAAGCAGGTTTCCCTGACAACCCAGGTCCTTGGTCACTTTTTTACCAGGATGTGAGGGAGCTGGCATCCCACTGCTCCCAAAGACGGTAATCGTGTCCAATCACAGCTCATCCAGAGAGAAGAGAGCATGGTCATGAAGGGTTATACCTGAAGACATACCTCAGACACTATTCTGTCCCTTTGGGATTGAGCTTCTCATAACTTATTGAGGTACTGTTCACAAGGGAGACAGACCCACATTACACATGTGAGTGTTTGCGGGGTTTATTAGGGTTTAATTAAGATGGCATTGATCTGTTGTCTCCTCCAGCTGCCGGACTCTGATGATAGCGCCAGACTTTTAATACACACACATCTCCACCTGCTCTGCCAGTCTGTGTGACAGAGCCTATCTGCAGAGGCTGACAAAGGGCCAAGAGAGCGTATCCAGAAGACAACATTTCTGATTCATCTGATGTAATGAACAGTAAAATAGATACATTGTATTCTATATACACTCAGTTGGCAGTTTATTAGGTACATGCATCTAGTACCGGGTCGGATAAGGCAATGTATTTCCACTCCTCAATTGTCCAGTATTGGTGATCGAGTTCCCACTGGAGCCACTTCTTCTTGTTTTTAGCTGATAGGAGTTGAACCCGGGGGGTCATCTGCTGCAATAGCCCATCCGTGACAAGGATGGGTTGTGCATTTTGTAGAGGCCGTTCTGCACACCACTGTTGTGCTCTGCCGTTATTTGCCATTCCGGGTTGCCATTTGATTAGCTGTTCAGGAGTCTTATGGCTTGGGGGTAGAAGCTGTTAAGATGCCTTTTGGACCTAGACTTGGTGCTCCGATACCCGCTTGCCACGCAGTAGCAGAGAGAACAGTCTATGGCTAGGGTGGCTGGAGTTTTTTGTTTGTCACACCATTCTCTGTAAACCCTAGACACTGTCGTGTGTGAAAATCCCTGGAGGCTGGACGTTTCTGAGATACTGGAACCGACGCGCCTGGCAAAGATGATCATACCACGCTCAAAGTTGTGAACAGTAATTGAATGCCTCGATGCCTGTCTGCCTGCTTTATATAGCATATAGCAAACTCACTGTTTATATGCGCGAACGGGATGGTGTATCTAATAAAATTAGTATACATTATCATAGTAGGAGAGAGAGAAGCAAATGGAAACGGAGAGAGAGACACGAGAGAGAGACGAGAGAGTGATAGAGCAAGAGAGCATTATGTGTGGAAGTCATGGTGATATGATACAATATCAGAAGATGAATAAATCTGAATGGGATCCACTGTAAGGCTTAAGTCCATCTGTCATCACATCCTATCGATAAACTGTGACAGATGCTCTGGGAATGCAAACAGCAACAAATTAAAACAGACAGCAGCCCCGCCAGAACATAAATGATTGTTACCATCCCCAAAGTTAAATAATGAAGTGGCGTCTGCCCTGCCTGCCTAAAGAGACCTAAACAAGTAAACATCCGAGTCTAAATGATGGACCAGAGCCAAAGTACAAGTACTACGTCCTTTATTGCATGCACTTACCTAACAGAAACCTGGGCCCCTTCCAGAAACATGGAGACATACTGACGCACATCACTTTATTCACCATCTTCCTCCCCAGGTACCATGTGAGGGAAGAGGAACCGCATTTAGTGAATCTGGATTTCTATGGTGGCCATCAGACTCTTTCTAACCTATCTAATAGGATGCATCAGCTCCACTCTCATCTCTATTAGTCTCTCTATTCCCTCAAGGCCTTCAGCAGGGCACTGTGCTTTAATCCAATCAGCTCCAAATAAAATGAGAGTAAATCTCAATCGGGTCCCTGGGTACGTTCTTGTTCCAGAGCGCTCTGTCCTGTGATGTTGGTCCAGACAGCCTCCCCTCTGCAGACCACCATGGGCCTCCTGGCTCATTAAATATGGAAGTAAAAGAGGAGAGCACTCGCTCGGAGTGGAGAGCGGGAATGCCTCACCACCTGGCTGGGCTACAGAACAGAGTAAGAGATGCCTAGGCTTCTGCTCTCAGAGCCATTCCTGAGGAAATGAACAATGACAAATCTGCCTGATAGCAGTGTTCTTGTTGCACTCAACTAATGATTCCCTGGTCCTGTTTGGCCCAGTTGGTAGAGCATGGTGCTTGCAACGCAAGGGTTGTGGGTTCGAATCCCACGGGTGGACCAGTATGAAAAATATGAAAATGTATGCACTCGCTACTCTAAGTTGCTCTGGAAAAGAGCATCTGCTAAATTATTAAAATGTACCTAAGTACTGGTAGAGATGTCTGTGTTGGTTAGATACTGTATACCGATGTCTTAAACTGCTGTCTGAAGAGGTTGAGGCTGTTATGTACATATTCCTACCATTCAACCAAGGCCAGAAATTCTCCATTTAAGTATTCAACTATTGAAAGACATAACTAATCTATATGCAGACATAATGAATCATGGTGCTGTAACGTGTGAAAGGAAAGCAACAATGCTCATGCAGCATTATATATGTAGGAGTCAGAGAACAGATGTGCAATTTACACATTTTTATGTGACGAGGCGCCTGGGGATGTACTGTACACAGACACACACCCACACCTTGCAGAATCTATAATGTGATCCATCCCGTCTTCTCCCTGCTGTTTGCACCTGCCAGACTGCTCTAATGATGGCTAAGAGGCATTTAGCTGAAGAAAGAGCAAAGCAAATCAGATTGATTTTGTTGAGGTGCTCCACTCCACAGATTGGAGACAATGAAGCACACTGCAGACCTTTTAACACATACTAAGAGACAGTTGTCATATTCTCCTCTTTTCTTTCTCTCTCCTGTAAATGGCTAGAATCCTGAATTCTCCCCTGCATTCCTGCTGGCTCTGTCTGGCGGTGCCTGGCTGGGTTGAGGCTGTCTACTCTTCAGTGTGTTGGATCTTCTGTTTACAGGAAGCACCGTGCATGCCCACTTTGAATTCAGATGGCTTTCTGTTTGGCTGCATGGCCTGATCTCTCCTCCATGGCCTGATCTCAATTCCTCAGTGGCACCACACCTGTCCAAAAAAGACAGTTCTTGCAATGGAGCCGAAAGGCTGCAACGCGTTCTCTCAGCCAATGACAAAAGCCTGGCAACTATCAGTAATATCTGTGTTTCACGCCAGTCCCAGCCAGCTCTCCCAGCCAGCTCCGTAGTAACCTTGGAGAACCCCATCTGGAGCCCCAGCAGCCAGGTCCAGGGGGGGAACAACAGACAGGCTTCCTGTGGACCAGTGAGGAGGTCAAGATTGGTGTGTGAGGGTGTCGTTAAACATTCAGAAACACCCTTAAGCATGAATACAAGCATGTATGCACACACACACACTAATATATGCATGTGTGTCTGTCACTCATTTAAGGTGAGGACAAGGAGATACAGAGAGAGCAGGAGACTGGTGCAAGTGCTGTCTGAAAGCAGAACAGCTTTGAGAAAATAGATTGAATTGATCAAACCACTGGCTGTCAGTGGAAAAAGCTGCAACTACTGTATGGTGTTTCATCTGACATTAGCTGCTCTTGCCAGGGCATATCTATGGAGCTAGAGCTTACTGTAGGTCACTAAGAGAATCTCCATTTTGTTTTTTACTCATTTAATGCATTGGTCATTATGTTGGTGCATGCTGTATTTTTAGCAGCAGTAAGTTCAACCATTTGCCATCGATTCAGAGTTTATGATTCAATGTGGAATTGTAGCACTTACTGCCACTCCAAACACTTGAATGCTACTTGATGGGCTGTGAATCTGTGTGCCAGCTCTACAAAGTCAAAGCACATGTGCTTCCAGTTCCCTCCTCTGATAAGAGCACACATCACTCCCCTCAGCCAGGCAGACAGTCTCCATCACCCCAGCCAGGTTCAGGTGCCCTGAGGCTGGGCAGCTGAGTGTCCTCTGGTAGTGGGTCTAGGAGCAAATAGCCAATAATGACTTACTTATGGAGTCACAGAGGCAGAACATATGGATCAATTCAACATGACATAAACATCCCTCCTTTTGCCTGAGGGTGGCAATATAATGCAGTGATGAGCCCAGCGAGAGAAAGAGAGAGTGTGTGTGCTTGCGTGCGTGTGTTTTAAACACCAAATACATAAAGTAGCCTATAGCCAAGGCTTACCACTGAAGTAATACATCAGGTCTCCATAGCAACTACTGCTCTAAGGGGCATCTGATTAAGAAAAAATGCAACGGATGTCTTTTGAAGAAGCGCGCGATGGTAATTTTCCAGGGCTCTAACTATTAGCGAGAGGCCAAATAGGTACTGATAACCTAAAGGTAAGTTAAAGACAATGAGGCAAACACTTCATACATCTCGAAATTATACCATTAAAGCCTATGATATATTTTGAGCCCAATAAGAGAATGCTAGTATCTTTCCTATAAGTGAAAAACCCAAATAGAAAGTCACTTTCTATCTTACCTGGCTCGAGCTTGAGGGGAATGACGAAATTGGCGGGACATCCAAAATCTTCAGGTCGTACATGTTACCGTTCAAAATGACAGAGGGTCTGTACACATACCTGGTTCGGGTTGGAGTGTAAACCTCTGAGAAGTCATTATAAATAAATTGACGGATTATGGAAGTTTTCCCGACTCCGGGAGCTCCGATAACAGCGATACTTAGCGTCTCCACCATTCCTGGAACATCAGCACCATGGACAGCGACCAACCCAATTTGCAACTCAACAAAGATTATCCTAGCAGCGGTCTTGTATCCAGGAAATATTGCTGCTGCTGTTCCGACACAGATCAAAGCCTACAGTTATTTTACGTTGAAGTAAACACTTTTTGCTTGCTGTGGCCCAAAAATTTAGATTTTGCTAAACCTTATAATTAGGTAAAGAAAGGTCGAAACAGTCATCCGTCGTCAATGTTTTTAAATGAATTGATGGTTATGTTTACTGTTGTCCAATCTCTCTCACATCGAAACACAATTAACGCCACTTGAGCTTATTTCGTTTAATAGTCCTAAGAAAAATCAATCACTCCAAGATTCAATACCGGGGAGGGGGTTTTCGCAACGTCTCCGCATTCCATAGGGAGAAACTGTATGCTAATCTTCTGGGGAACAACCCCCCGCGCCCTCGTCCCCTAGGAGGGAGCGCAAAGTCCGTCCTCGGAATTTCCACAGGGACATAATCTCACTCACTGTTTGAATTATCTCAACATTAACGAGCCCATTATTGCTTTTCTTACGGATCTTCAGGCTGTACAGTTATTCTATCCGCACCTCTTACTCGTCTCCAGCCGATGCACCAATACGACTGACTCCTTGCGCTCACCAAAGCCTTGGAGAGGCACGCTAACTCAGCAGCCCCGTATCTACAGATAGATGTCCACGTGCTCCAGAATGAGCATAATCTGCTCTTCACGATGTAAGAAGTCACAGCTGATCATTTAGATGAAACGATCCAAAAACAGAGAAAAGCGACCAACTGCTGCATAGGCATCAAATGACTGTATATCCCCTGTTCACTGGTGTGTCTGTCGGTATGGTGCGCGTTCCTTGTGTGTGTGTGTGTGTGCGTACGTGCGTGATCGGATGTGTATGCTTTTGTCATCTTTTAACGTTTATTTATGTGCGTGTTAATCATGACAGTCGTGCCCAGGTTTTGTGTAATGAGCTACTATTTAGAGGTCAAATGCCTGAAATGGAAACACGAATGATGTAGCCTATCACACAAAATGCACATTGATGTATCAACCAAATTAATATTTCATTTTTTCCTCCTGGACACAGAATCCTCAAAGGAGGCTCCCATGGAGACAGAATGCTGCATTTACACTTCCTTAAAGCGCAAGGCTGACTGACGCACAACTGATTGGGTTCCTAAAGCTAAGCGATTGATGAAGGATGGCTCCCTATCAATAGCAATACCTTGAGTGGCAATTAAGGTGTCACATATGATTAATTATACTACAAAGCCTGTCTAGATACTTGCTCATAAAACAATGGTCATACAATTAATGCTTCTCCTGCTTTTTCCTATTCAATTGCGACATCTAGACTACCTGTCTCAAGAGCTCTGTGTGTACTCATTAGCTATAGTCAAGCAATAATGACATATTTAGCCTACAATAAAACCCTGCGTCATCACCATTTGTTTGTCTGTATGATTTCACCAAAACGAGAGGGGAGAGTGACGACAACCTTGCTGCCATTCCAGTGATGGATGCAGTCAGAGTGAGAGACTGACTACATGGGTGATATGAGCGCAGTGTGCTCTTGTCGCATTGACCAATTTTAACTCACCCTCACCTCACTGTTAAAAGCAAACCTTTTAAAAATATATTTTGCGAGGTCGGCTGCAATCCAAACAATATAGTGATGTTAATGTAAAGCCCCAATTATGTCAAGGTCATGCAATCAAATCAGTCAAGGTATGTCGATCAACTACACGGATTGGAATGCCGAAACAGTTCCTCACAATTACCATTAGACTATGAATGTGTCCAACAATCTGTGCAATCAATAGAAATTCATGCTGCAACACGTCTTTTAAAGTTCATGTGCATCAATGTTTTTATTATTCTGGAACTTTCTTGGATTCGCAGAAGTCCTACCTGGTGATAGGTGTAACAGAATATTAACTTTCCTTCAAAGCGTTCAAGGCACTCGTTATAAATAACGCAGTTCTCGATATGGTGAGTTGTTAGCACCCCCTGTTGGTTAAGGTTCATCCACCCTTCTGGCCATCAGTGTTCCCAAGGGGTGAGCTGGGCTTCCTTTTGGATCCTGAGCAGAAACAATGATATTTTTAGGTCACAAGAACACCATCAAAGCATTAGTTACGTCAAAGTAAAAAATAATAGGGACCACTGTTTCACATGTCCTCATTCATTGACACTGAGTGGTGTGTGGATGACAGCCATAGAGAAGATTGCTTGTTACTGCCAAAATCATCTAGAGCCTCTATTCAGTACTTTGAGCTAAAAACCAATTGAAATATATAGGCAATGTTCCCGCGTTAGAGGAGACTGCATTCACGTTAAATGCTGCATGTCGGCTAGATCGCATAATACCTTTACATTTCTATCACGCAATCTGTAACACTTCAGCAATACAGACTGAATAGAGCCCTAGGTCTGGCACCACTCCACTGAGGGCATACCACATACTGATAACAGAACCACAATATTAGACAATAACCTGATAACATTGCAGTTTAGTGAACACACAAAGCAGCTTTAAGGGAGTTTCTATTCCATTATAAAAAAATAAAATAGTAATGAGGCACTCGACAGCATTGAGTGTTATTTTTAGGCACTGAACTGCAACAATGTGTGTTTTATAAACCTTAAACGCACACACACAGTGAGGATGAAGTCATTATCAGTGATCTAGTCCTCAGCAAGCTACACACGGTGTGGTGATAATGAAACAGTGATCAGCGCTGACTCCAGATCAGCTCATAATTACCACTCCAGCTGCGCTGCTCCGATAACCAGTGGTGTAGTGCTGTTTTTGTAGGTAACGGAGCGCAATTTATTTTTAAATTAACATCCTCAATCAAAAAGTTGTACCAACAGATGTTACCCTCAGACACCAAGCTAAGCACACTTAATTTCAAAATAGGCCATCATCCCTGTCAATTGTGAATGAGGTAGTTTGGAACTCGGTAGTGAGTGTTGCAACCGAGGACAGATGATTTTTACGTGCTTCACGCTTCAGCACTCAGCGCTTACGTTCGGTGCGCTTGTGTGGCCTACCACTTCGCGGCTGAGCCAACGTTGCTCCTAGACGAACTAACTTGTTGAAAAGGTTGCACCCTATGACTGTGCCACGTTGAAAGTCACTGAGTTCTTCAGTAAGGCCATTCTACTGCCAATGTTTGTCTATGGAGATTGCATGGTGGTGTGCTGGATTTATACACCTGTTAGCAGTTGCGATTTTAGCATGTAAATCTCAGTGGGGTAAAAAATAATAATATGTAGATACATGCCAGCGAAGCCACTACACAACAACACTAAACAATACAATAATTGGACAATAACGGTGACAAAGTCACTTTGTCCACAAACTGTTAGGGCCTACATAAAGCTGTCCCAACACCTTACGACTGTTACACCTGGCTATCAGAGGAGCCTTGTCTGCAACAAAACAGTTAAATCTGCCTCATTTACTGCCTTTTAAACAAACATGGCTGATGGCTGACTTGCTTAAACAAATGTGGTTTCTACTGACAATTGAGATGTACACACGATGGCATAAGATAAGAGGCAATCTGTAATTTCGAGCTAGGATGGACGTAGTCAATATAACTATTTGTTCAGCACTTTTGAAATTTACAGCGACAGAACATGGCCATTCTTACTGTATTCTCCCTGTACACCAAGTCAGAACTGTGGGATAAATAAAGGGGACATATAAACAGACAATGAAAGCGCTTACAAAATTTGATGACATTACTCTAAAACAGGCTATAGGCTACAAGTGCACCACCAAGTCAGAACAGTTTGCTGAATTATGAGGGGAAAAGGGACCAAATTTTTAGGGTGAGGCACGTGGGCTACTAACATCTTACTACACAACATACACTTAGTATTACTTTCTTAGCTACAGTATACATACCTCCCTGGCATATTACATCATTTATGCAGCAGCATACAATACATTTTGGACTCATCTTACAGATTGCCTCTTTTCCACACGTCATCCCCTTATGCCATAGTTTGTACATCTCAATTGTCAGTAGAAACACCAGTTGTTTAAGCAAGACAGCCATGTTTGTTTAAAAGGCAGTAAATGAGGCAGAATTAACTGTTTCGCTGCCAGACAAGGCTCTGCTCATAGCCAGGTGTAACAGTGGTAAGGTGTTGGGACAGCTTTATGTAGGCCCAACAGTTTGTGGGCACCGTTTGTCACCGTTATAGTCCAATTAATGTATGGCTTAGTGTTGTTTTGTGTAGTGGCTTTGCTGGCATACATCTAAAAAAATTGGTGGAATTTGCCCCCACCAAGACTGACATGCTAAAATCGCCACTGGAAAGGAGAACAGCACCCGGTTTGTTTGTGTAGCATCTGAATGCAAGAGCAAATTGTTTTTGCATCGTAGAGGACCAAAATTGTTTTAGGTTGTGGCACTCAAGTGTGTGACTCATTGCGGAAATAGGCACTAGGAAAGAGACTTCGATGCCGTTCAGGTGTTCACTAGCAATTTTACCTCTATTGCATGTTTCCATTTCCTGCAGGTACCCATTCTCCTGCATGTCCTCTCCCTTGCATGTTTTCCCTTTCTTATCCAAGACATCCTGCATGCCAGCCTCCCTTTATGTTTCATTCATGACTCTAATGGCCTTGGGGATGTAAAGGACTTGTTAATTGTAAGGACTGTAAAATAATGTTGTCCTTTTGGAATTTTTCCCATTCTGGACTCTTTGTCATAGACTATATGCTAGTAGAATGTAGAAATTGCAGTTGTAAAAGCTAATAATTGTTATATGCCTTACTTGTTTCACATTTTGCAATTCCAGTTGGATTTTGATGAAAGTAGCCCTGAAATGAATATTGTATAATGTTATGGTTATGATAGAGATTTAAAATGGGTCTTCATTTTCAAGTTTGAATGAGACAATGTATTCCCTTATGATTATTCTTTCAATAAAGTTGTTTTATTATTATATCACTTTTTTTGTCTTTCCTTATATGTAATACTGAATGCTATTTGTAATTTGTTTTGGTGCAGATATGTGTTTGATCACCGAACATCCCATAGAATGAGAAAATTCCATCGGTCACTAAAATGTCAGTAACCAATTCACAGTAAAAGGTACTTATATTCTGATTTCAGATGATCAATCCTTACAAAATAAGGAAGAGTCAATATGCTCCAAGCTTTTCTCTGTCATTCTTTAGAAAGTTTTGTTTTGGGAGAAAAGCATTGATTTTTATATAAGACACATTTTCACATGTGTTTTTCTTGACTGATTACAATTTGATGGATGTGGTGCTATTGTATGTCATATTATTTGAAAGAGAAGTTTTTCAGCTTTTAAAATATGTATCATGTTTTCATATAAGGTTAACACCAGCAAATGATTCTAATTTATGCACACAGAGGTCATGATTCAGTAAAAAATGTAAAATTCCCACCAGGCAGGAAAGGGTTATTAATGACAGTTATGACAGGGTTATTTGTCATTATGAAGCATGTAACATTGAACTTAAACCCTGCACGAATCATGGATCTTGGAGGTCTGGGAAAATGCACTGTAAGTGTAACTATGCCTACATAACATTTTGCCTTGAATACAGTTATCATGGGGAGACAAATCCACAATAGCGTATGCCTATGCCATTGCAAAATCTAATGCTTCTAACCGAATGTTAAAACCTCTAACTGAACGAGTCACCTTATAGTCAGTCCTACTGTCATTCAAGTATAGCCAGCCTACTGGTTGGATAGATTGGATGTGTATTGGTGTCTTGCTTTAGGGTAGTTGTCTACTGATATTGTCGACCATCATCATCTGATCCATGAAAGCAAAGAAATTACCAAAAAAGTTATAAAAGCTAAATAAATGGTCTACTTCTTCTGGCCTACAATGGCACAGAGAACACCAGTACCTGTGTACTTCTTCTGGCCTACAATGGCACAGAGAACACCAGACACTGTGCGCACCTGAAAAACAATGCAATGAGCGTTCTAAACAAATGATTGACTAAAGTAAACAATGATAAATCAACGAATAAATCAAATGAATTTGGAATGAAGGCTATTTAAAAAAAAAATCAGGGACAAATTGCAAACAAATGAGCACGTACAAAGGAAAGTCTATACGTACAGGAGCTCAGCTGAGGCCGAAATTCAGCACTGCTGAGTGGACAGCACCGCTACATAGAAATAAATAGTTTAAACCACGATGTCAAACTCATTCCAAGGAGGGCTGAGTGTCTGCAGGTTTTCATTCCTACCTTGTACTTGATTGATGAATTAAGGTCCCTAACTAGTAAGGAAATCTCCTCACCTGGTTGTCTAGGTCTTAATTGAAAGGACAAACCAAAAACCAGCAGACAGTAGGCCCTCCATGGAAGGAGTTTGACGCCCCTGGTTTAAACCATGACAGAGGTGGGGGTGTTTGTTTAATTTGGAGGCTTTAATTGTCATATATCCCACTACATTTCAAACAAATAGAGAATGGCTCAATTAGCATTATTTAGAAACCCTCCTAAAGTTAGCTCTCCTAAATGCAACAAAAAGCTAACGTCTCATTCAGGGGAGCCAAGCCCCCCCCCCCCCCCCGTAATTCACACCTTGCTCCACAGGCTGTTCCATGTGCTGTAGTAGCCTATACTGTGTATGGTGCTGAGGAATATTCATTTAAGTTCTTCAACCCACTGCTGGTAACAAGATTTGGGTTCCAGTCAACAAACCAACCACAAAATTGAGCAGTTTAGCTTATCCACCCACCCCAGTCACTCTTGGCAGCTGCTAGATTGAGTGGGTACAGCTCAGAGAATGTAAAGCTTCCATCTACTCTCACTTCAAAACCTCACCATCTTCTTGCTCCCAGTCTGTCATAGGGATAAATAAAGCACTGAGCTCGCAGATAAACCTTGGGTTTCACTCTGGACTCATGGAGAAAGAAGGGGTGAGGACAGAGAGAGGGGCAGGGATGAAGGGAGAGGAGAGAAAGTGTGAGAAGGAATTCGGGTAGAGGAGAACAGGGATGAGGGTAGAGGGGGAAGGGAACATCAAATTAGTATGCAAAGCTGTTTAAGGTTGCCCAACAATAGTGTTAAAAAAAAAAAAAGTCAGCTCATTCAACCGAGTGTGGACAGCCCTATACCTTCCGAAGGTCATTGTAAAGATAACTGTAGATGTGCCTATAATACACAACATGAACCCATTTGTTAAGATGGAATCTGTATGTACATATTACACAAAAGGACAAAAAAGGATTTAAAACAACTTCTGATCATCTTCACTACTTCAGAGACTTATAAACCAGACATGTTCTCCCTGTCCATCAAGCAGTGTCTGCATAGATGGCCAAGTGTGGAAGAAGACTGTAAATTCTACTAGTACAATACTAACCAGTGTTGCGATTGGCTTAGTCCTTTATATTACAATGTAAGATCTTAGTGTACAAAACATGAGCAACACCTTCCTAATATTGAGTTGCACCTTCCTAATATTGAGTTGCACCCACCTTTGCCCTCAGAACAGCCTCAATACGTTGGGGCATGGACTCTACAAGGTGTCGAAAGCGTTCCACAGGGATGCTGGCCCATGTTGACTCCAATGCTTCCCACAAGTTGGCTGGATGTTCTTTGGGTGGTGGACCATTCTTGACACACAGGAAACTGTTGAGCGTGAAAAACCCAACAGCGTTGCAGTTCTTGACACACTCAAACCAGTGCACCTGGCACCTACTACCATACTCCGTTCAAAGACATTTAAACCTTTTGTCTTGCCCATTCACCCTCTTAGTTGCACACATACACAATCCATGTCTCAAGGCTTAAAAATCCATCTTTAACCCCTCAATCTACACTGATTGAAGTGGATTTAACAGGTGACATCAATTATGGATCAAAGCTTTCACTTGAATTCCCTTGATCAGTCTGTCATGGAAAGAGCAGGTGTTCCTAATGTTGTGTACACTCAGTGTATATCTTATGGAATCCTTATTGGACGGAACTAAACGTGGTATACCCTTCTTAATTGATGATTCAAGTCAATTCAGAAAATGCACTTGAGGCATTTGTGAATATATCCGATTTTAATAGTTCTGTTTCAAATGATGTACTCACAAACGGTCAGTCAAAAACATCAGATTTCTCCTTCACCAGCTACTTTACAGCTTCTCATCACATACACACTAGTCAGTTTTCACCACACACAGACCAAGTAAATCCACTCATCTCCAAGTAGTGAAAGTGTGAGCATGCTCACTGTGGAGCTGTTCCAGAGGGTTCTGATTCAATGACTCAAAAGTTTAAATATCCAATTAATTTTCCAAAGAGACTAGGTAAAACAGAATGGTGAAGTTGAGTTGGTCAGATTTTCTTCATACAAAAGACTTCATGATGTGTGCTACCTCTACAGTTAGTTTCCTATACAGATAAAGTATAGAACATACAGGTGGTTTGAAGCCTCTATGACAGGTGGCAGAGGTGCTTGACCAACTAAGAGGGGAGGAGAATGCAACAACCTGGCTGGGAGCCCAAGCAGCCCTGAGAGCAGAGCGCACACAGCAGAAACAACATCCAAACATCTGTGGCCCTCGCCCGCCTGCATGCCCAGAGTTAAAACTTCAATTACACTGCAAACAAACCTGGGAATACATAATGGAATTACTTTAAAGGGGCAAATAATTAGGGAAAGAAAAGGTATTGTATGTAGTAGTGAGGCGTATATTGCTCAGTTTACACAGGCAGCCCAATTCTGATCTATTTGGCAATATTTGGTATTTTGACGAATCAGATCTTTAGCCAATAATTGGGCAAAATATCAGAATTGGGCTGCCTGTGTAAATGTAGCCTTAGATGTTGTTCCAACCCTTTCTAATAACAAATAGCACACAGGCACCCCAACACACAAATACATGCACATGGGAGAGAGAGACCGGCTCCAAGAGACAGCAGAGATTGAGTACAACAACAACAAACAAGCCCAATGGGCACATCAAGAGCAAACGACAAACTAAACACATATGTGACATGGTGTGTTCCAAAACATTTAGTGTCTCTTACTAGCTGGGACATCTCATCCCTTTAAATTAAAAAGGAGGAAGTGTTTGTGAGAGAGAAACAGTGAAGACATTGAGGGGCGGGGGGGGGGGGGGGGTTGGGCTGAGGGTTGAGTGAAGTGACAGAACAGGAACACAGCAGGTGCTTCACAGCCCCAAGATATGGGGAAACAATGTGTCTGTACTGCCACATTTTAATTTGAAGCACCAAAAGGTATGCTGACAGAGATTTAACTGCTGATTACACACACTAAATATAGGTACTAATTTGCAGAGACGCGAGGTGAGATAATCGTGAAAAGAGAAGACATCAGGGGGGAGATATGGAGAAACAGTCACAAGGAACAAGAGTCCATCGCATCACAGTCTCCAACAGCATTGGATGAAAACCCTACCAGGTGTGCCCCAGATTAGAGGCTCATGGGAGAAGGTTGGACTGAATCAGATCAGCAGAGGCTGGACTGGAGTTAGGCCATCATGCAAGGGAGATCTGATAGGGTAGTGATCTCTCATTGAAGACCGACTAGACTTGGTGGGTTATGGGAAACACATTTACATTTACATTTAAGTCATTTAGCAGACGCTCTTATCCAGAGCGACTTACAAATTGGTGCATTCACCTTATGATATCTTATTCTTTTATCTTTGATTTCACATTCACACTCAAGCACTTACTGTAGAAAATGGTTAGCAATATCTTTCACGCAGAACAAGATTGACCCACCGTGTCAGGGTCCTCCAAATACTCGTCAATTTCAGAGTAGCTAAGAATGGTGTAGCCCTTACACACTCTCCACAGCATGCGCTCAAAGGCCTCTATCTTCACCCTCTGAATCAGCCCTGATATAAACACAACCCCAACCATGTTCAAGGTGAAGAAGACAAAGGCCATTCCCAACTATTGACGTGAGTGACAGGGTTGGTCTAGAGACTTCAGACTTGAATCAGATAAGGACTTGTAGAGTGGAGGGTTAGTGCTTGACAGACAGAACGGATAGAAACCAGAGTCCCCAGGGAGGCACACAGACAGACAGAGTTGGAGATTCTACAAGGAAAGGGTCTTTCAGAAGCCTGTATGTCAGGAGGAGAAGGGGGAGGAGAGGAGAGGGTCAGGAGGGTCGGGTCCAGGAGCTCCCTCCAGTCAGGGCCAGTCTCCAGACCTCAGGTTGCACCCCCTACTTCAGCCCTGTCAGGGGTTCAGTTGTTCAGCACTGCCTCGTAGCACTGGAACACACACTGGGACACCTCTGGTGCTCTGCACTTCAGAGAGATCTGAGGAGAGAAGAGACAGAGTTAGTTACTACATGGTCTGGCTGGGCAAGGAGATGGTAGTCCTCTGTTAGCAGGTGTTAGGTGTTGAGAGCACCTGGTTAATAAGAACACTAGTTCAGATGTTCAGCCAAAGCAAAACAGTTTCAAAAGCCAGCGTGACATGCTGGAGAACAAACGTCAGGTAGAAACTATTGTTTTAGAAAGACATGGACAGCTAGGTAAGCAGTCAACAATATACAGTACATTTCTATTTACTAACTAAAATCAACAAAACAGCTGTGTCATTTCATCATCAACAACAAATATAATCTCTCATGTGGAGTAGCTGCTGCCCTCGTCTTTATCTCAGGAGTCAAGCGCTATGAGAGATAAACTATAGTTCAGTGATCTCAAACAGAATCACACTTTTCCTGGTCATCATTTGACCGAACATCATTTAGAGAGAGAGAGCCTTTTCAGGGATGAGGAAGCTGTATGTACGGGATGTAGGCTAATTCGCCAGGCCACTTTTTCATACATTCAAGAAAAACTCCTTTCGATATGCTCGTCTAGTCAGTTAGTGCAATGCAAAAGTAATGGCAAGACTCTAAGCACCGTCTGTTTAATAAGCATGGTAATTATTTCAGCAGCTTCACTGACTCATGACTGAAAAGAAGAGTGAATAGCTCCCAACCTCCTCTATTCCCACCATTTCAGCAGGCATTTTGTTACATTTTATTTGCAGGGGAGAATTTATTAGCATTATAAATGCTGCCTTTTATTCAATCTTATTAGCTTGGAGCAAAAAAAAAAATCTAATTCCTTCTCTCCTTCCCCCCTTCTGCTTGTGAAGTTGAGTCTGTTGCTGCAGGAACTAATATAGCTCTTAGAGGCAGTTTCCTTCATTAGAGCTCATGCAGGAAAAGCTCAAATTCTGTGTGTAACCGTGTTTGCAGCAGTACTACTGTAGCATGATTGTGTGGCGATTTAGACAGTTCCGGCTGGCTCGTGCTTAGCAGTTCTAATAGCAATTGTCATAAACTGGCCAGAAGCATTTGAAGTCCCATTAGACAGAGGTTCACACCAGGTCCCTCTCTGGCCCATGGGACAGGAGATCACACTGCTGTACCATGGTGACAGAGTGTCCCCCAGCACTGCATTGGTACATTCCACAGTGCTGCGCTAGACGAGTGGGAACACTACACAACTCCTCCCTCCAGGGCTGCCGCTGCTCTGTGTACTGCTGGCTCTTTACTAATGCATAATGGTGCTGGCATGATTAGTCAGAAACACACAACCTAGGCCAAGTTGGAGAAAACGCAGCCTAGCTAGCTGTCATTTGGATCAGCTTATTAAACCAGGTTGTAGAAAAGCTCTGATCAACTAGGTTACATGGTGTGTGGGCATTCTGCTTAAGGCTTTGTAAAATGCTGCTGAATAATCTGCCTGTGAGTCAATATGAGGGTGGCGTGTGGAGGAGAGAGCGAGAGAATAAAGGACAGAGGAGAAAAATAACTAGCTGTAGAGAACAGTGACTGGTAGAATCAGTGCAGGTGGGTGGTGGAAGTGTTTTAGGAGTATGGAAGAAGATGTAGGAAGACAAAGCTGCTGAGATTTCTGCACCATATAAGGGTACCGGAGATTGAGCCATGAGTGGAGGAAGAAGGAGAGATGAAAGTTGAGTAAATAGAAGGTGTGTATGGTGGCACGGTCGTGGCGCTGGCTGTACCAGAGCACCATTCTCCCACAAACCCCTGCAATTAGCCACTCTTGGAGAGGGGGGAGTGAACCAGCCCTTGCCATTGGTCACACTGTTGCCATGGGGACGGGAGGTGAGGGCCCAGTGCTCCACTTCAAAAGGTATAGCTAAGAAGCAGAGCATCATGGGATAACTGGGACCAAATAGGTGGGGTGATGGAGGAGCATTGGTGTTAGCAATGTTACGTTAGAGTAGTCCCAGTTAGTATAGAAGGTTTGGTTGTTTAGCAACCAAACCGACCTGTGCTCAACTGAGGCAAAACAGACACGGTTGGCTTAGATTGTTGACATGTAAACTACATTAGTTAGTGTACAATGTTTATTGAAAACAAATACATTTGCACAATGAGCACTTCTCTCAAATAGATTATTACAGTTGTTGGTTAGCTAGCGAATTTTGCCATATTAGCATAGACATGACATCAGTCAAGACACCTCAAAATGGTATCAAGAACAAGACAAAACTAGCTGAAACGAGCCACTTACGACTCACCACATGGCAGCTTCTTGGCATTATTGTTAGCTATCTGTCCATCCAGAATCACAACACGCAGACTTTTGCCCCACTGAATCACGCGCATCGCTTGTGACGTTGTCAGCTAGCCAATCTATAGAGTTAGGATGGCATAATTTCTTAACCGATGTCAGCTTGACTGCCTTTCTACAGAGAGCTGTGGAATCTTCCCACAGGCTGAGTACGATCCACAGTGTTCTTTTCTCATGCTAAAAATAACTGCTCAACACAAGCATGTGTCAGGTTGACTTTCACGTGTTGTACTGAGAGAGCATCAGATCCATGCAGCAGCACAGAGAGGTGAGAGTGCATGCTGCACATGTGAAAAATGTTAGCATCTTCAGTGAGGATCCAGATCTTCTGATGGTTGTCATCTGTAGGGAGGAAGAGAGCCTTAAGGGGTAGTAGGAATAGGAGAAAGCAACAGAAAGAGGGCGTATCCTGACAGTTCAGGCTGAGAGATATAAATATGAAAAGAAATCAAAAACCTAGACAAATTAAGAACAGCACAAGTGGAGACAGAAAAACAAGGACAAAAGCACATCAACTACAAAAATGACTACAGACATACTAACAGAACAAGACAAACAGTCCAGGGCTGATCAAACACCTCAGTTGAGTCATTTCACAGACTGAAAACCCTCATTTATCTCCTGAAAGAAAATACCAATAGACCAACAAATACAGAGGCTTCAACCACTGACAGATGAGTCAAGCTGAATGCACAATGAACTGTGGAGGAATTCAATTTAAAATGCTAAATTTGAGAGAGATGGACTAAAACAGATTGACTGACCGAAATGGACTCATCTGGGCTGGGGAAAGAAGACAGTAAATGCCTGTATAATGAATAAAAACATGATCCTAAAGCACATTGATTAACGAGATGGGCTGAGGAGTCATGTCAAGGTCACTGTTCTGAAAGTCATGCACAATGTCCTGGGCTACTGCTAATAACCAAGTAAGCAGACAACAGTACACTGACACACAATGCGTCACAAATTAAACAATACACACACAGACACCCCCCCCCTCAGGTGAAATATTCTTAGCCAGCAGGGTTGGTGGTGATGACTCAAACTCACCCATACGCACTCCATATCATCCATTCATCCCCACACGCCAGATCATCTCTATCTCTATTCATCCCCACTCCATCCCTACACGCCAGATCATCTCTATCTCTATTCATCCCCACTCCATCCCTACACGCCAGATGATCCCTATCTCTATTCACCCCTACTCCATATCATCCCTATCTCTATTCACCCCCACTCCATCCCTACACGCCAGATCATCCCCACTCCATCCCTACACGCCAGATCATCCCTCTCTATTCATCCCCACACGCCAGATCATCCCTCTCTATTCATCCCCACACGCCAGATCATCCCTCTCTATTCATCCCCACACGCCAGATCATCCCTCTCTATTCATCCCCACACGCCAGATCATCCCTCTCTATTCATCCCCACACGCCAGATCATCCCTCTCTATTCATCCCCACACGCCAGATCATCCCTCTCTATTCATCCCCACACGCCAGATCATCCCTCTCTATTCATCCCCACACGCCAGATCATCCCTCTCTATTCATCCCCACTCCAACCCACACGCCAGATCATCCCTATCTCTATTCATCCCTTCACGCCAGATCATCCCCATTGATCCCCACTCCATCCCTACACGCCAGATCATCCCTATTCATCCCTACACGCCAGATCATCCCCATTCATCCCCACTCCATCCCTACACGCCAGATCATCTCTATCTCTATTCATCCCCACTCCATCCCTACACGCCAGATCATCTCTATTCATCCCCACTCCATCCCTACACGCCAGATGATCCCTATCTCTATTCACCCCTACTCCATATCATCCCTATCTCTATTCATCCCCACTCCACCCCCACACGCCAGATCATCCCTCTCTAGTCACCCCCACTCCATCCCTACACGCCAGATCATCCCTCTCTATTCATCCCTACACGCCAGATCATCCCTCTCTAGTCACCCCCACTCCATCCCTACACGCCAGATCATCCCCACTCCATCCCCACACGCCAGATCATCCCTCTCTATTCATCCCCACACGCCAGATCATCCCTCTCTATTCATCCCCACACGCCAGATCATCCCTCTCTATTCATCCCCACACGCCAGATCATCCCTCTCTATTCATCCCCACACGCCAGATCATCCCTCTCTATTCATCCCCACACGCCAGATCATCCCTCTCTATTCATCCCCACACGCCAGATCATCCCTCTCTATTCATCCCCACACGCCAGATCATCCCTCTCTATTCATCCCCACACGCCAGATCATCCCTCTCTATTCATCCCCACACGCCAGATCATCCCTCTCTATTCATCCCCACTCCAACCCACACGCCAGATCATCCCTATCTCTATTCATCCCTTCACGCCAGATCATCCCCATTCATCCCCACTCCATCCCCACACGCCAGATCATCCCTATTCACCCCCACTCCATCCCCACACGCCAGATCATCCCTCTCTATTCATCCCCACACGCCAGATCATCCCTATCTCTATTCACCCCCACACGCCAGATCATCCCTCTCTCTATTCACCCCCACTCCATCCCCACACACCAGATCATCCCTATCTCTATTCACCCCCACTCCATCCCTACACTCCGCTCTGCTGTCAATGAAGTGATTCTTATCCACCCCCTTTCCTAGATGTCTCTCTCCTTTAATAAAAAGTTGTTCTCCGTCCCTCCCCTGTGCTCACCGTGTAGTTGGGGTTTCCAGCCTGCACCCTCAGTTCAGCCAGCACCCAGATGCCATTGGACAGTTTGATGGACATGTAAAGCATGTCCTGGCCCTCCACAGTGCGCTTGGCTATGGTGAAGATGTTACTGCCCTGCAGCTTGCTGCTGGCTGCATCTGTTTAGGGGGATAAGAGAATAACCCTCAAACACAATCTGTGTCACTTCTTAAACTTGAAATACACAGTTCATATTTTAAAACATATTGTCAGTGACTTCAGAAAGGTCAAACCCCTCAACTTTTTCCACATTTTGTTACTATACAGCCTTATTCTAAAATGTATTAAATATATATTTTTTGCAATCTACACAAAATACCCATAATGACAAAGAAAAAACAGGCTTAGAAATGTGTGCACATTTATTAGAAATAAAAACTGAAATACCTTATTTACATAAGTATTCAGACCCTTTGCTATGAGACTCGAAATTGAGCTTAAGGTGCATCTGTTTCCATTGATCATCCTTGAGATGTATCTACAACTTGGGAGTTCACCTGTGGTAAATTCAATTGACTGGAATTTTTTTATTTTACCTTTATTTAACCAGGTAAGCCAGTTGAGAACAAGTTCTCATTTACAACTGCGACCTGGCCAAGATACAGCAAAGCAGTGCGACACAAACAACAGAGTTACACATGGAAAAAACAAACATACAGTCAATAACACAATAGAAAAATCTATATACAGTGTGTGCAAATGTAGTAAGATTAGGGAGGTAAGGCCATAAATATTCCATAGTGGCGAAATAATTACAATTTTGCAATTAAACACTGGAGTAATAGATGTGCAGAAGATGAATGTGCAAGTAGAAATATTGGGATGCAAAGGAGAAAAAATAAAATAATATATGGGGATGAGGTAGTTGGGTGGGCTATTTACAGATGGGCTATTTACAGGTGCAATGATCGGTAAGCTGCTCTGACAGCTGATGCTTAAAGTTAGTGAGGGAGATACAAGACTCCAGCTTCAGTGATTTCTGCAATTCATTCCTGTCATTGGCAGCAGAAAACTGGAAGGAAAGGCAGCCAAAGCAGGAGTTGCATTTAGTTTGACTTGCATTTAAGAGCAGTTGGAGGCCACTGAAGGAGTGTTGTATGGCATTGAAGCTGGTCTGGAGGTTAGTTAACACAGTGTCCAAAGAAGGGCCAGATGTATACAGAACGGTTTCGTCTGCGTAGAGGTGGATCAGAGAATCACCAGCAGCAAAAACGACATCATTTATGTATACAGAGAAAAGAGTTGGCCCGGGAATTGAACCCTGTGGCACCCCCATAGAGACTGCCAGAGGTCCGGACAACAGGCCCTCCAATTTGACACACTGAACTCTGTGTGAGAAGTAGTTGGTGAACCAGGCTAGGCAATCATTTGAGAAACCAAGGCTGTTGAGTCTGCCGATAAGAATGCAGGGATTGACAGAGTCGAAAGCCTTGGCCAGGTCGATGAAGACGGCTGCACAGTACTTTTATCGATGGCGGTTATGATATCGTTTAGGACCTTGAGCAGGACTGAGGTGCACCCATGACCAGCTCGGAAACCAGATTGCATAGCGGAGAAGGTACGGTGAGATTCGAAATAGTCGGTGATCTGTTTGTAAACTTGGCTTTCGAAGACCTTAGAAAGGCAGGGTAGGATAGATATAGGTCTGTAATAGTTTGAGTCTAGAGTGTCTCCGATGACCACAGAAGCTTTCCAATCTTTAGGGATCTCAGACGATACGAAAGAGAGGTTGAACAGGCTAGTAATAGGGGTTGCAACAATTGCAGTGGATAATTTTAGAAAAAGAGGGTCCAGATTGTCTAGCCCTGCTGATTTGTAGGGGCCCAGATTTTGCAGCTCTTTCAGAGCATCAGCTATCTGGATTTGGGTGAAGGAGAAATGGGGGAGGCTTGGGCAAGTTGCTGTGGGGGGTGCAGGGCTGTTGACCGGGTTAGGGGTGGCCAGGTGGAAAGCATGGCCAGCCGTAGAAAAATGCTTATTGAAATTCTCAATTATCGTAGATTTATCGGTGGTGACAGTGTTTCCTAGCCTCAGTGCAGAAGGCAGCTGGGATGAGGTGCTCTTATTCTCCATAGACTTTAGTGTCCCAGAACATTGGAGTTTGTGCTACAGGATGCAAATTTCTGTTTGAAAAAGCTAGCCTTTGCTTTCCTAACTGCCTGTGTATATTGGTTCCAAACTCCCTGAAAAGTTGCATATCGCCGGGGCCATTCGATGCGAATGCACAGTATGTTTTTGTGCTGGTCAAGGGCAGTCCGGTCTGGAGTGAACCAAGGGCTATATCTGTTTATAGTTCTACATTTTTTTGAATGGGGCATGCTAATTTAAGATGGTGAGGAAAGCACTTTAAGAATAACCAGGCATCCTCTAATGACGGAATGAGGTCAATATCCTTCCAAGATACCCGGGCCAGGTCGATTAGAAAGGCCTGCTCGCTGAAGTGTTTTAGGGAGCGTTTGACAGTGATGAGGGTTGGTGGTTTGACCGCGGACCCATTACGGACGCAGGCAATGATCGCCGAGATCCTGATTGAAGACAGTAGAGGTGTATTTAGGGGGCAGGTTGGTCAGGATGATATCTAAGAGGGTGCCCATGGTTACGGATTTAAGGTTGTACCTGGTAGGTTCCGTGATAATTTGTGTGAGATTGAGGGCATCTAGCTTAGATTGTAGGACGGCAGGGGTGTTAAGCATATCCCAGTTTAGGTCACCTAACATTACAAACTGAAGATAAAATGGGGGGCAATTAATTCACATGTGGTGTCAAGGGCACAGCTGGGGGGGGGGGGGGGGGGGGGTCTATAACAAGCGGCAATCGTGAGAGACATATTTCTGGAAAAGTGTATTTTTAAAAGTAGAAGCTCAAACTGTTTGGGAACAGACCTGGATAGCATGACAGAACTCTACAGGCTAACCACCCTCTTTGGCAGTTCTAACTTGGCAGAAAATGTTGTAGTTGGGTGATGAAAATTTCAGAATTTTTGGTGGCCTTCCTAAGCCAGGATTCAGACTGGACATCAGGGTTGGCAGAGTGTGCTAAAGCAGTGAATAAAACAAACTTAGGGAGGAGGCTTCTGATGTTAACATGGAAAGCTTTTACGGTTACAGAAGTCAACAAAAGATAGCGCCTGGGGAATAGGAGTGGAACTGGGGGACTACAGGGCCTGGGTTAACCTCTACATCACCAGAGGAACAGAGGAGGAGTAGGATAAGGGTACGGCTAAAGGCTTTAAGAACTGGTCATCTAGTGCGTTGGGGACAGAGAATAAAAGGAACAGATTTCTGGGCGTGGTAGAATAGATTCAAGACGTAATGTACAGAGAAGGTTATGGTAGGATGTGAGTACAGCAGAGGTAAACCTAGGCGTCGAGTGACGATGAGAGACGTTTCGTCTCTGAGGCGCCAGTTAAGCCAGGTGAGGTCTCCGCATGTGTGTGGGGTGGGACAAAAGAGCTATCTAAGGCATTTTGAGCTGGACTGAGAGTTCTACAGTGAAATACAACATTAAGAACTAGCCAAGACAGCAGTAGACAAGGCATATTGACAGAGAGAGGCATAAAGCAATCACAGGTGTTGATCAGGAGAGCCAAGACAACAACGGGTAAATGGCGATGAATGGGCGGGTCAGTTAGGTACATAGAGGACCGGAGTTTGAGGCTTGGGCCGACAGGTAAACATGAGGTACCGTGTTATTGAAACAGTCCAGGGGGCATCAGCTGTGTAGCCGAGTGATCATTGGGTCAAAAGAGAAGCAATAGTTTGTAAAGGAACACACCCATCAATAAAAAAAAAAAAAGGTCCCACAGTTGACTGTACATGTCAGAGCAAAAACCAAGCCCTGAGATCGAAGGAATTGTCCGTAGAGCTCCGAGACAGGATTGTGTCAAGGCACAGATCTGGGGAAGGGTAACAAACCATTTCTGCAGCACTGAGGTTCCCCAAGAACACAGACGCATCCACCATTCTTAAATGGAAGAAGATTGGAACCACCAACACTTTTCAGAGAGCTGGCCGCCCGGCCAAACTGAGCAATCGGGGGAGAAGGGCCTTAGTCAGGGAGGTGACCAAGAACCTGATGATCACTCTGACAGAGCTCTAGAGTTCTTCTGTGTAGACGGGAGAACCTTCCAGAAATACAACCATCTCTGCAGCACTCCACCAATCAGTCATTTATGGTAGAGTGGCCAGACGGAAGCCACTCCTCAGTAAAAGGCACGACAGCCTGCTTGGAGTTTGCCAAAAGGCACCTTAAGACTCTCAGACCATGAGAAACAAGATTCTCTGGTCTGATGAAACCAAGATTGAACTCTTTGGGCTGAATGCCAAGCGTCACATCTGGAAGAAACCTGGCACCATCCCTACAGTGAAGCACAGTGGTGGTAGCATCATGCTGTGGGGATGTTTTACAGTGACTGGAAAACTAGTCAGGACCGAGGAAAAGATGAACAGAGCAAAGTACAGAGAGATACTTGATAAAAACCTGCTGCAGAGCGCTCAGGACCTGACTGGGGCGAATGTTCACCTTCCAACAGGACAATGACACTAAGCACACAGCCAAGACAACGCAGGAGTGGCTTCGGGACAAGTCTGAATGTCCTTGAGTGGCCCAGCCAGTGCCCGGAATTGAACCCGATCTAACGTCTCTGGAGAGACCTGAAAATAGCTGTGCAGCAACGCTCCCCATCCAACCTGAAAGAGCTTCAGAGGATCTGCAGAGAAGAATGTGAGAACCCCCCCCCCCCCCCAAATACAGGTGTGCCAAGCTTGTAGCGTCATACCCAAGAAGACTATGCTAAAATCGCTGCCAAAAGGTGCTTCAACAAAGTACTGAGTAAAGGGTCTGAATACTTATGTCAAATTTAAATATGAAGATTTTTTCTAAATTAGTACAATGTATAAAAAACTGTTTTTGCTTTGTCATTATGGGGTATTGGGTGTAGATTGATGAGGAAAAAGCTTACTTCTCTCAAATGTTGTGCACAAATTTGTTTACATCCCTGTTAGTGAGCATTTCTCCTTTGCCAAGATAATCCATCCACCTGACAGGTGTTGCATATCAAGAAGCTGATTAAACAGCATGATCATTAAACAGGTGAACCTTCTTCTGGGGACAGTTTTGTCACACAACACAATGCCACAGATGTCTCAAGTTGAGAGAGTGTGCAATTCGCTCCATAAGCCGCCTCTAAAATCATTTTAGAGAATTTGGCAGTACGGCCAACCGTCCTGGTAGGCCAACCACAGACCACGTGTATGGTGCCGTGTGGGAGAGTGGTTTGCTAATATCAACGGTGTGAGGGTTTCTTTATTTTCTACGTTGTAGAATAATAATGAAGACATTAAAACTATGACATATCAGATGTAGCAACCTAAAGTGTTAAACACTTATTTATATTTGAGATTCTTCAAATAGCCACCCTTTGCCTTGCACAATATTGGCATTCTCTCAACCAGCTTCACCTGGAATACTTTTCCAACTGAGAGTTCCCAGTTCCCATATGCAGAGCACTTGTTGGCTGCTTTTCATTCACTCTGCGCTCCAACTCATCCCAAACCATCTCAATTGGTTTGAGGTCAGGGATTGTGGTGCCAGGTCATCTGACGCAGCACTCCATCACTCTCCTTCTTGGTCAAATAGCCCTTACACAGCCTGGAGGTGTGTTTTGGGTCATTGTCCTGTTGAAAAACAAATGATATCCCATCTGGTTTGCACTTAGTGGGGCTGCCGTATTGCTGCAGAATGCTGTGGTAGCCATGCTGGTGAAGTGTGTCTAGAATTCTAAATAAATCACAGACAGTGTCAACAGCAAAACACAGACACCATCACACCTCCTCCATGCTTTACTGTGGGAAATACACATGCAGAGATAATCCGTTCACCCACACCGCATCTCACAAAGACACGGCAGTTGGAACCACAAATCTCAAATTTGGACTTGACCAAAATACACATTTCCACCGATCTAATGTCCATTTCTCGTGTTTCTTGGACCAAGCAAGTCTCTTCTTCTTATTGGTGTCATTTAGTAGTGGTTTCTTTGCAGCAATCCAACCATGAAGGCCTGATTCACACAGTCTCCTCAGAACAGTTGATGTGTCTGATACTTGAACTCTGAAGCATTTATTTGGGCTGCAATTTCCGAGACTGGTAACTCTAATGAACTTATCCTCTGCAGCAGAGGTAACTGGGTCTTCCATTCCTATGGCGGAGAGCCAGTTTCATCATAGCGCTTGATGGTTTTTGCGACTGCACTTGAAGAAACGTTCAAAGTTCTTGACATTTTCCTGATTGACTGATCTTCATGTCTTAAAGTAATGATGGATTGTCGTTTCTCTTTGCTTATTTGAGCTGTTCTTGCCATAATATGGACTTGGTCTTTTACCCAACAGGGCTATCTTCTGTATACCCCCCTACCTTGTCACAACACAACTGATTGGATCAAACGCATTAACGAAAGAAATTCCACAAATTTACTTTTAACAAGGCACACCTCTTAATTGAAATGCATCCCAGGTGACTACCTCATGAATCTGGTTGAGAGAATGAAAGAGTGTGCAAAGCTGTCATTAAGGCAAAGGGTGGCGATTTGAAGAAACTTAAATAAAATATATTTTGATTTGTTTAACACTTTTCTGGTTACTACATGATTCCATGCAAGTTATTTCATAGTTTTGATGGCATCACTATTATTCTATAATGTAGAAAATAGTAAAAATAAATTAAAACCTTTGAACAAGTAGGTGTTCTAAAACTTTTGACCGGTAGTGTATATGAACCAGTGTTTTCCTGGGAGAAAAATTGGAAAAAAATAAATATATACATTTTATTCAATAATTTTCTCCCAGGCAAACACTGGTTCATTGCCACATGTTCACTAAATAAAGCATTGATAAGTAGCCTCTGGGTGTTGTTAGGCTTGTGTTTCAGGTTGTCTACTATAAACTATCAAAATAAAGAAAGTTGCACACTCCATGTATAATCTCCCAGCAATGTAATGGGTATTTACCAACGTTTATGAACAAGTCTTATAAATTGAAAAAATATTTTTACAGCTTATTAGCGTACACCTAATATGTTCCCCCTGTTGATGATGCTCATTATATATTACGGTTGAACCAATATTACATGTAACAAAAATGAAATACGAGATTATTATGTGAAATACAATGAAACAATAATGTATGTTGATGCTAATGACGTACAATATTCCATTATGTTTCTATATGATAACAATAGCATAATATATTTAATATGTCATATACTATTTAACAGTTTCACTAATTAATCATTATGACACACCCCTCACTACTGTCCTTGGTTACACTAATTGCACTGTTTGTCTACATAACCTGGTTCAAGTATTCATGACATTACCCTGAGGAAGGCACAGTGATGCCAAAACGTTGGTAAATACCCATTACATTGCTGGGAGATTATACATGGAGTGTGCAACTTTCTTTATTTTGATAGTTTATTCGCTGTCAGTCAGCACCTCCACACAAACTATTATTTTAGGTGCGCACCAGCTCCTGTTTTTTGTTTTATCTACAGGTTATCTACTATAACAGAGAATCAGAATGAAGCAATATGATGGCTATCTAATAGGCATCCATGCAGAGGCCTGGACCTTCAGCTATTTTACTGTTCAACTTTAAATGTGAAGGGGTTTGGGGACAGCATTGCAATCAGGACCATAATGGAACCAGGCGGTTGTCCTTCATCATCTGCTCTGGAAAGGCAGGTAGTAGACCAAGCTCTGGGTCCTAGTGGAGCTTTCCCTTCTCAGTCCATAAACCATACTCTTTCAGTTCTTTGGCTAATATATACACACACATGACCGACTGCTCGTCAAACATTTCATCCCAAAAATCACGGGCATTAATAAGGAGTTGGTCCCCCTTTTGAGGCTATAACAGCCTCCACTCTTCTGGGAAGGCGTTCCACTAAATGTTGGAACATTCAGCCACAAGAGCATTAGTGAGGTCGGGCACTGATTTTGAGCAATTAGGCCTGGCTCGCAGTCGGCGTTCCAATTTATCCCAAAAGGTGTTCGATGGGGTTGAGGTCAGGGCTCTGTGCAGGCCAGTCAAGTTCTTCCACACCGATCTTGACAAACCATTTCTGTATTGACCTCACGTTTCTTTTCCACAGGGGCATTGTCATGCTGAAACAGGAAAGGGCCTTCCCCAAACTGTTGCCACAAAGTTGGAAGCTCAGAATAGTCTAGTATGTCATTGTATGCTGTAGCGTTAAGATCTCCCCTCACTTGAACTAAGGGGCCTAGCCCGAACCATGAAAAACTTGTTGGAAAGGTGGCATCCCTGAGCTCTTCAGTAAGGCCATTCTACTGCCAATGTTTGTCTATGGAGACTGCATGGCTGTGTGCTCGATTTTAAACGCCTGTCAGCAACGGGTGTGGCCGAAATGGCCGAATCCACTCATTTTAAGGGGTGTCCACATACTTTTGCATATATAGTGTATAACCAGCATAGCTCCATTTCTCTGAATTCTTTCTTTCTGAAACAAGTCTCTTTTCATGTCTGTGGCTTTATTCATCTGCAGAGCACTGATAAAACTCTGCCATAGTCTAACTAAGCTCTTGCTTTTTCATTCAAAAGCTAAACTAAATTTTCAATTACAGTCACTCTGTTTAAACTACCTGCATAGCAAAGATATACTCCTTAATTAACGTGCCCTTGTCTCTGTCACACTACAGGAAGGGCTAAACCATCAATTTTCACTCTAAAGGAAATTAAATCTATTCAGGAAAATATACTATAAGCTGGCATTAGTCATTTAGCTCAGACTCAACTGTTTTCATGCTTGTGTAAAATCTAATTATCACATGTAAATAAGGTCAGCAGGTTACCTGACGAAATAGTGCATTGGGGAAGTATTCAGACCCCTTGACTTTTTCTAAATGTTGTTATGTTGGAGCCTTATTCTAAAATGCATTGAATTGTTTCCCCCCCCCCCCCCCCCCCCTCACCAATCTACACACAATACCCCATAATGACAAAGTAAAAAACAGGTGTAGAAATTTTAGTAAATTTATAAAAAAATGAAATAAAAAAAATGAAATATCATATTTACATAAGTATTCAGACTCTTTACTCAGGACTTTGTTGAAGCACCTTTGGCAGCGTTTAGCCTCAGGTGTTCTTGGGTATGACGCTACAAGCTTGACACACCTGTATTTGGGGAGTTTGTCCCATTCTTCTCTGCAGATCTTCTCAAGATCTGTCAGGTTGGATGGGTAGCGTCACTGGACAGCTATTTTCAGGTCTCTCCAGAGATGTTCGATCGAGTTCAATTTCAGGTCTCTCCAGAGATGTTCGATCGAGTTCAAGTCCGGGCTCTGCCTGGGCCACTCAAGGACATTCAGAGACATGGCTTCGCTGTGTGCTTAGGGTCGTTGTCCTGTTGGAAGGTGAACCTTCGCCCCAGTCTGCGGTCCTGAGTGCTCTGGAGCAGATTCTTCAAGGATCTCTCTGTACTTTGCTCCCTTCATCTTTCCCCTCGATCCTGCAAAGTCTCACAGTCCTTGGTGCTGAAAAATATCCCCAAAGCATTATGCTGCCACCACCATGCTTCACCGTAGGGATGGTGCCAGGTTTCCTCCAGACTGAACTCTTTAGCCTGAATGCCAAGCGTCACATCTTGGTTTCATCAGACCAAAGAATCTTGTTTCTCATGATCTGAGAGTCTTTAGGTGCATTTTGGCAGGTTGAATACTGCAGAGATGGTTGTCCTTCTGGAAGGTTCTCCCATCTCCACAGAGGAACTCTGGAGCTCTGTCAGAGTGATCATTGGGTTCTTGGTCACCTACCTGATCAAGGCCCTTGCTCCGGTTGGCCGGAAGGCCAGCTCTAGAAAGAGTCTTGGTCACAAACTTCTTCCATTTAAGAATGATATATGCCACTGTGTTCTTGGGGACCTTCAAGACAATTTTTGGTACCCTTCCCCAGATCTGTGCCACGACACAATCCTGTCTCGGAGCTCTACGGACAATTCTTTCAACCTCATGGCTTGGTTTTCGCACTAACATGCACTGTCAACTGTGAGACCTTAAATAGACAGGTGTGCGCCTTCCCAAATCAAGTCCAATCAATTGAATTTACCACAGGTGGACTCCAATCAAGTTGTAGAAACATCTCAAGGATGATCAATGGAAACAGGATGCACCAGAGCTCAATTTCAAGTCTCATAGCAATGGGTCTGAATACTTATGTAAATAAGTTATTTCTGTTTTTCATTTAGAACAAATTTCCAACATTTCTAAAAACATGTTTTCGCTTTGTCATTATGGGGTATTGAGTGTAGATCAATGAGGAAATAAAACAATTTAATCAATTTTATACAAATGCTGTAACTTAACAAAATGTGGAAAAAGTCAAGGGGTCTAAATACTTTTGAAATGCACTGTATATCCATTAAATAGATAGACTGGAGCTCTGACCGGACATGATTCTGTTTCCACAGCCCAGGTTACATGTCAAGCTGTCTTAACACATAAAGCATGTAGAGGTACACATTCTCCTCCTCTCCCCTCTCCTTTTATCCCTCTAATCCCTTCTTCGTCTTAGTCTGTCTCACCTGAGTTGAGATGACAGTCTTTGATCTGGAACTGAGACTCGTTGTCATTAGGAATGTCTTTCCATGTTGCCAGGAACACCTGACGCTCTGGGGAGAGATACAAAGAAGAGTTAAGATGGTTGGAAGGAATGAGAAACAGAAATAAAGCAAAATACGAGGGAGACAGAGGACGAGAGAGCAAATGGAAATAAAAAACAAATGGAAGGTAAACAGTTTGTTGCTGTGCTGAACAGTGCGGTTCCTGCTGCGCTTTTAGGATCCGGAACATTAGCTCCCAGCAGCGTTCCTGCTGCTCCCCCATCTGCAGTCTCCACAGGGGGACAGACACCACCACATTCCCCCAGAACCAATCAACCACAGCGGGAAAAGAACAGGGAAAATTGGACCCAACGTCAGGATTGTGTGATCTGAGAGCAAATGCATGACAAGATACTTAGTGTGCACACACACAGCTTCTAGGTGATTGATGTAATGGAGCTGACCTTATCCTGGTTTGAGGCTATTGACAGGAGACCACTATATGTTCATGTTTTTAAATGCATGTCAATTGTAAAGTATTATGTCTGTAATGTATTTTTTGTTTTGTGTCGGACCCCAGTAAGACTAGCTGTCGTCATTGGCGTCAGCAAATGGGTATCCTAATAAATCAAAAAAACTCTAAAAATCAACAGTGACGCACTGATTCACTGAGTAGTTTATTCAGACACTCACCCATCTTTCCATCTTCCACAAACAGCATGCTGATGGGGTATTGGCAGCTGAAGTAGAAGACGTCAATGTTGTTCTTCACAGCCACCTGTGAGAGTGATTATACAGAGGGGAGGGGGAGAGAGAGAGAGAGGAGGGAAAGGACGGAGAGATGAAGAGGGCAATCTATGACTAATTGTTTTCAAGTGGTCTGAAAGGACAGAAACTGCAGGGCATGTGTGGGGTTATTGAACAAGAGGTTACTGTCCTGTGGAGACGACGACACTCACGATAGCATCCACTGCAGTCTGTATTCTACTACACAATGTGATCTCTCCATCCCTTTCTCTGTATTTGTGAGGCCTATTTGCTAAGGCAACATATTTTATTCCTCAACGTTTATCCATTCTGTTTTTCCTCTGACAACTGGAGAATAAAGATACCATGCTATAAAAAATTTAAAAAAATAATATTTGTCCATGGACCAGATGATGCATAAAAGGCCATTTGACTACATCTTCATTGAAGCTTGACATAGGATCCATCCCAAATGGCACCCTATTCCCTTTATAGTATACTACTTTTGACCAGGGCCCACACAATAGGGAAGAGGGAACAGTTGGGATTAAACCACAGTCTACTCTAAGAACTTTGTGGAGCCTGGAGCAGTCACCGTATTGATCAGTTTGCTCTATAGAAGAGTGATGAGGACAATGAGGTTGAGTTGAGGCTGTGGCAGGAAGGAGATGACAGGAGAAACTCTTGCATAATTCATAAGGGAGTATTGGTGCTGTGTGGACAGAGTGCCTCTGCCTGCCAGGCTGTCTATACTGCAGTGGGGCTATTCTGTATCCCTCGGTCGCCCTACGTCTCTCTCGAACCATCACACAACTGACTGGATAATAATGGAAACCCTTTAATTATCACTGCTGCTAAACTATTTGTTTTTATAGCCTACAGTACCATCATACAAGTCCTGGGCCTGTATGGATCAAATAGTTTAGCAGTGATGAGTAAAGCATTTCCATCAGCTGATATGAGAAAGTGACTGTTGGCTAAATAACTGTCAGCAGGTACAGTACAGAGGCCACAGCTTTTCCTCCTCCTGTAGGAATACAGCTGGCTGGGAGAAGCAGTGTTGGCGCCAAGGGAAACAGAGCAGAGCCGTGGTGTAGACTAATACCACAGAGTGGGGTGACCTCTAATGACTATCCCCCACCTCTCGCTCATTTCTCCTGGACCCTCTTATCTCCTCTCACCAGGTGCACAACGTTCCATCCTTCCACCCTTGTTCCAGCCTCTCGTCCCTCAAAGTCATCGGAGGACTGCTCTGATCCAAAGAGGCCCCGTCTCAGTTGTTTCTAAACTAAAAACTAGTTTGAGACTTTCTTAGGTCATATTTCATCCTTAGTTTCTGTAGCACAGGAATTTAAATAACCTGACATTATTTGAACATGATTTGAGGTGAAGCTATGACACAGCTAAGACTAGGGCTGGGCGATATGTCCAAAATATTATATCACAGCATTTAAAAAATAAAAAAAAGGATGCTAAGACTGTGTTTGATGGTATTTTTAGTTGTTGAATAAAAGTTATACATTTGCTTTAGGAGTAGAGTGATCCTAGGGTGGCAACACATACATTCTCAGTGATTTCAATGAGTCTTTCTCCATTCTGATTGTTTTATACTGTTCAATTCAACTTAAAGCAAAATACATTTCAGCACTTTTATCATTTCTGCATTTCCTGCACTCAATTGCAGTGGTGGAAAAAGTACCCAATTGTCATACTTGAGTAAAAGAAACATTAACAGAAAATTACTCACCTAAAAGTGAAAGTCACCCAGTAAAATACTACTTGAGTTAGTCTAAAAGTATTTGGTTTTAAATATACTTAAGTATCAAAAGTAATGTCACCATTATCTTTTTTTCTCCTTTATTTTTTATTTCTTAAATGGATAGCCAGGGGCACATTCCAACATAATTTACAAACAAAGCATTTGTGTTTAGTGAATCCTCCAGATCAGAGGCAGTAGATGACCAGGGATGTTCTCTTGACAAGTTCGTGAATTGGACCATTTTCCTGTCCTGCTAAGCATTCAAAATATAACGAGTACTTTTGGGTGTTAGGGAAAATGTATGGAGTAAAAAGTACAGTATTTTATTTAGGAATGTAGTGAAGTAAAAGTCATAAATCAAAATAGTAAAGTAAAGCACAGATACCAAAAAAAAAAAAAAAGTAAAAATACTTTCAAGTACTACTTAAGTACTTTACACCACTGCTCAATATGAAATTTCCACACTGCCACAAAGGGCTGCAGGATATGGGCTAATAATGTAGGACTTATATTTAACCAAATGTTGCAACTGCGATTTGACTTGCGAATAAGAGCAAAACTGTTGGAATCGTGGAAATAGAATGACTATTCTAATTTTATAGTTAGAATATAATATTGGGCACTTTGAATACAGTGTTGGTTGAGATGACAACTAATTAAAATGCCAGGGAGGAGTTATTGTGACAGGGTAGGAACTAAAGTGTTGATACGTGTTTCCTAGGCTACAGTGCATGTTCTCTTTTAGCTACTTCATGTAGCTAACATATTCTTGCTTTGCATATTCCTCTTTGATTTAGAAGATACTGTTGCACAAACATGCTGATTTAGGTCTACACCATCACTGGTATTATCAGGCTGTATTAGCTAGCTACGTTTGCTCTTACTCAGTACATTTATTAGCGGCTAACAATTAGCGTCACAAGATTTAGGGCAACTTGCCAATAAAATAAACTAGCTGTTTGCTGATGTAAGAAACAAACTAAGTGTCATTACTGAACGCTAGTGGATTTATATTAAGAAGCAAAGTGAAAACAGCATTGTTGTCGTCAACATTGACCATTCAGACTGAACACAAGTGTCTTGTGGTTGAGGAACATCAAATGCGCTCCTTGAGTGACAGGGGGCGTGGCTAGGTCTGTGTGGAAAGTGGCACCGAGAGAAAGAGATGACTCAAGTAGCGAAATAAACTATACACATTGATATTACACATGTCTTATACCATTTAACAAACTAAACATTCAAATATCGGTATAGAAGGTAAAGTAAAAACCCAAATCGGTCCGTGCATCAATACCGATATATTGTAAAATACGGTATACTGCCCAGGCCTAGCTAAGACAATGTGAAGCGAATAACATCAACTGGGGGCTGTACTGTATAATTAACAAGGCATACAGTTCCTTCAGAAAGTATTCATACACCTCGACTTATTAAACTTTTTTTTGTTGCAGCATGAATTCAAAATGGATTCAATAGATTTCTCACCCATCTACACACACACACACACACACACACACAATACCCCATAATGACAAGTAAAAACATGTTTTTAGAAATGTTTGCTAATTTATTGAAAATTAAATGCAGAAATTTTATTTACATAAGTAAAATGAGCTTTGGCAGCGATTACAGCTGTAAGTCTTTCTGGGTAAGTCTAAGAGCATTACACACCTGGATTGTACAATATTTGCACACTTTTTCAAATTCTTCAAGCTCTGTCAAGTTGGTTGTTGATCATTGCTAGACAGCCATTTAAGTCTTGCCATTGATTTTTCGAGACAATTTAAGTCCAAACAGTAACTAGGCCACTCCAGAACATTCGATGTTGTCTTGGTAAGCAACTCCTGTGTATATTTTGCCTTGTGTTTTTGGTTATTGTACTGCTGAAAGGTGAATTTGTCTCCCTGTGTCTGTTGGAAAGCAGACTGAACCAGGTTTTCTAGGATTTTGCCTGTGCTTAATGCGATTACATTTAGTTTTATCCTAAAAAAAAATACTCCCTAGTCCTTGCCGATGACAAGCAGTCCCATAACATGATGCAGCCACCACCATGCTTAAAGATATTAAGAGTGGTACTCCATCAAGTTAATTTCTTTGCCACATTTTTGCAGTTTTACTTTAGTGTCTTATTGGAAACAGGATGCATGTTTTGGGAATATTTTTATTCTGTACAGCACATATGTCAGAGTCAAGGCCCGCGGGCCACATCCGGCCCGCGAGAAGGTTTTTTACGGCCCCTGGGATGATCTTGATTTATTATTAGAACCGGCCCGCAGACCGCAGCAAGCCGGCAGCCCGCAGATCTTTTACACGCACCAATACTACATTTCCCACAATGCAACGGTGACGCACCGAGCAGTAGGCTGCTTCATTTCAATATTTATTGGCACAGCAGTCGTCAGCATCACAGTAAAATTAACTTTCAGATACCCATCAAAAATGGCAAAACGGAAGGTGGACACTGAGAACCGGGGGTTTCAAACAAGGTGGGAGTCGGAGTATATGTTCACGGAGGTAGCTGGAAAACCTGTGTGTCTTCTGTGTGGAGAAAGTGTGGCGGTACTGAAAGAGTATAATCTGAGACGACATTATGAAACGAAACACGCGGACAAAAACAAGAATATGGACATGGAACAAAGGCTACAAAAGGCAGAGGAATTAAAACGAGGCCTCAAATCTCGACAGGCTCTGTTCAAAAAAGCCAAATCACAAGGCCAGGCTGCTGTCAAGGCCAGTTTTATTTTGGCAGAAGAGATCGCTAAATCAGCCCGGCCATTTACGGAGGGGGATTTCATCAAAAACTGCATGATTAAAGTTTGTGACGAAGTTTGCCCAGAAAAAAGGCAACTCTTTTTAAATGTGAGTCTGAGCAGAAACACCATTGCCGAGAGAGTAGACCAGTTGTCCATCAATCTAAAAGAGCAGCTTGTGAAAAAGGGAAAAGATTTCATTGCATATTCCTTGGCTGTGGATGAGAGCACCGACATTTCTGACATTGCCCAGTTGTCAATTTTCATCCGCGGAGTGGACTCCAGCCTAAGCGTGACAGAGGAGTTTTTGGCTTTACGTCCTATGCATGGCACAACTACGGGGCATGATTTGTATGAAGAGGTGTCAAGATGTGTAAATGAGATGGAGCTGCCTTGGGAAAAACTCGTGGGTTTGACAACCGACGGAGCACCTGCGATGTGTGGACACAGGAGCGGACTGGTGGCGAAGATACGGGAAAAGATGCAAGAGGAAAACGCGACAGGTGAGCTGACAGCTTATCATTGTATCATACACCAGGAAGCGTTGTGCGGTAAAGCCTTGAAAATGGAGCATGTAATGAGCATCATCACGCGCACAGTTAACTTTATCAGAGCCAAAGGTTTGAATCACCGCCAGTTCAAGGCATTTCTGACGGAGTTAGAAACGGAGCATGGTGATTTGCCTTATCACACAGAGGTGCGATGGCTAAGCCAGGGAAAGGTGCTTCAAAGATGTTTCGAGCTTCGTGAGGAGATTTGTCTGTTCTTGGACAGCAAAGGGAAAGACACAACACAACTCCGAGACGAAATGTTTCTGTGTGAAATGGCTTTTCTGTGTGACATTACGAGTCATCTGAATGCAATGAACTTGCAGCTGCAGGGTCGGGATCATGTCATCTCTGATATGTACAGTACAGTGAAGGCATTTAAAACCAAACTGACTCTGTGGGAGACGCAGATGCGGAAAGAAAATTTGAGCCACTTTCCCAGCTGCCAGACCATGAAAGAGAAGCTCTCTACCAGTGCGTTCCCGAGCGCACAGTTGGCTGATAAAATAGGTATGCTTGCCGCTGACTTTCGACGCCGATTTGCTGACTTTGAAGCACAAAAAAGCAGGTTGGAACTGCTCGGTAACCCATTTGCTGTTGACGTGGAAAGCTCACCACCAAACCTCCAAATGGAGTTGATTGACCTCCAATGCAATGATGCACTGAGGGCAAAATATGCGGCAGTGGGTGCTGCGGAGTTCGCCCGTTTCCTCCCCGACACAATGCCCCAGCTGCGCATCCAGGCTGCTCAAACGTTGTCTATGTTTGGCAGCACATACCTGTGTGAACAACTGTTTTCTTTGATGAACCTGAACAAAACATCACACAGAAGTCGACTTACTGCTGAACACCTCCACTCAATTCTGAGGATTTCCTCAGCTCAGAGCCTTACCCCGAACATTGATGAACTTGTGGAAAAGATGGGACACCACCAAGTATCACCCTCAACCTCAAACAAGTGAACATTACTGTGCAATCACATATTTAGAGTTTTTACTCAGTTCAAGTTTAAAAGTTAAAGTTTAATATTTGTTTTCACTGCATGTTACTTCTCCTTAAACAAAGTGTTGTTTTTGATTAATAGATTTTTGCACTTTATTTTATTGTATTTCAATCCAATTATATTTTAAAAATATTTCAGTTGAGTGGATGATAGAAAATTGCTATTATTGTTTTTTTCTTTGAAGTAAATTTAGCCCACTTTTGCTAAAATAGAAAATATAGGCTACTGATGGTGCCTTGAATACCGGTTTCTTTCATTTAATGTTCATGTTATGGGGATTTTTATATAAAGGAAATTTGTCTTTTGTGTCTGTTGAAAATTAAAGATTACTGACAGAGCCATAAGAAAATATTGCTTTATTTATCTGATCATATTGGAATATATTTGTTAGGTTTTCAGTAGGTTCAATTAGGTTCACTAGACTATATGCGTCATTTAAAAAATTTTCAATGAACATTCGAACAGTCCGGCCCTCGGCTTGTAGCTAAATTTTTTATTTGGCCCTCCGTCCATTTGACTTTGACACCCCTGCTGTACAGGCTTTCTTCTTTTCACTCAGTCATAGGTTAGTATTGTGGAGTAACTACAATTTTGTTGATCCACCCTTAGTTCTCCTATTACAGCCATTAAACTTTATAACTGTTATAAAAAGTCACCATTGGCCTCAGTGAAATCCCTGAGCGGTTTCCTTCCTCTACAGCAACTGAGTTAAGGACGCCTGTATCTTTGTAGGGACTGAGTGTATTGATACACCATTCAAAGTGTTATTATTAACTTCACCATGCTCAAAAGGATTTAGAATGTCCTTTAAAAAAAACATGTACCAATAGGTGCCCTTCTTTGCGAGACATTCGAAAAGCTCCCTGGTCTCTATGGTTGAATTTCACTGCTCGACTGAGGGACCTTACAGATAAATGTATGTGTGGGGTACAGAGATAAGGTAGTCATTCATAAATCATGTTAAACACTATTATTGCACACAGAGTGAGTTATTAACTTATTATGTGGCTTGCCATAACAAAGGGGTTGAATTTTTATTGACTCAAGACATTTAAGCATTTCATTTAATTAATTTGTAAACATTACTAAAAACATAACTCCACTTTGACATTATGGGGTATTGCGTGTAGGCCAGTGACACAAAATCTCAATGTAACCCATTTAAATTCAGGCTGTAACAACAAAATGTGGAAAAAGTCAAGGGGTGTGAATACTTTGAAGCCACTGTATGTCAAGGCCAAAGCTGACATCACATGTGGTAACAATATGTCAAACTGACATTTAAAACAATTAACTCTTCAGCAGCCTAGTTTTCTGAAACATCCTGTACAATTAACGTTGTGGGAAGGTTACCTGCAGGTTGTTGAGAGGGTCCATCTTCATGACTGGCCCGACAGTGCTGAGGGGGAGGCTGACTTCAATTGTCTGGTTTGGGCCGAGAGGGGTAAGGACCTGGAGAGGGCCGGCAGGGGCCAGGCCAAAACTAGAGAAAGATGAGTCCAAGTCAGAACCAGAAACCACCCAAGAGGAAATCACATTCAGACCAGAGATGGATGGGTTCAATGACAATCATTCAGAATGTGAGCTCACATCAGTCACAGTATGGTCCTCTCACCTGTTCCTGTTGAACTGGATGGCGAAGTCAGTCATGATGCTCATGGCCTTGTTGGTGAGGATCAGCTCCATCTGGATGACTCCAGCACGCCGAGCGAAGGTCCCAGAAATCTCCAGACCTTTAGCCTTCATGGCCGGGAGCCACACCTGAAGACACAGGACGCCATCAGAACGCCTCTACAGCACTGCAGCAGTATCATATAGCAGCTATATCCATCTAACTGCTTGTTGCAGAGGACAAGGCCATCATATAAATACAAAACACTTATTCTATTCTGCATTCTAATCTGACACTGCAATAATATACTATCATACTAATACTGTACAGAGAGACTTACTATTTTGGGAGGAATATATGCTCCCATCGGCATGCCAACCCCACCTCCCAGGTCAAACAGGTCTCCTAGGCCACCCCCCACTGGGGCATTGAGCGAGGCTGGCATCACAGCAGGAGCCGCCCCAAAACCTGCCCCCATCTGTGGATGAGAGACGATGTTTAACATGTAAGACCTGAGCATCCAAAAACGCCACTGAAATATCAACCTTGAAAATGTGTATGTTTAAACAACCAGGCAAGTAGACTTACCGCAGGACTCCCACCAATATCTCCTCCAAGCTGAGGGGGGAGAGAGAGAGGTTCAGCTTTTAAATTACTACAATGTTACACCTTATTCCCAGCACGTTGAGAGGGAGATGCTAGAGGAAGACTGAAGGAGGGAGGGGGGGGGGGGGGGGGTGATGAGTGGTTGAGAGCAGAGACAATATAACAGTGTTCTATAACTGTGGATGAAAGGAGGGAGATTGAAGAGCGCAGAACGAGCATCATGTATTCAGGTTCATTCTGACATCCCTCTGAAACTAAACGCCAACTGTTTGCCAGCACAGCGGTCCGTTAGGTGGTTTCACAGAGAATTCAGTATTGAAATACATATTACTCCCAAACATTTCATGAAGAGAGCAGAGCAAAAGTCTAGAGTAGCATGTAAAAATCAACAAATGATAAATACAGCTATCTAGCTAAAGTAAGTAAGGGCTTTTGGAACAACAAACACAATAAGAACAGGACCTACAAGAGTTTCAGAGGCCTGAAAGAAACATGTTGAGACAAGAGGAAATAGACAGTGACACTGCTGCTAAAGACGGTGAGAGGTCACAGTGAAGCACAGGGTACCAGAGGGGGACTCTAGTCTAGATTGTTTAGCAGCCTCTACTGATGCCCCTCAACCAACCTCTGCAGGGGGGCTGTGCTCAGTAGGGCTGTGGTCAGGAGGACTGTCAGTGTGACTGTAGTCAGTGTTGGTGTAGTCAGTGTGGGTGTACACTGGCGACGGGGGCTGAGGTGACGGAGAGCGAGGAGTGTCCGTCCGCGGGGGAACGTGGGGCTGATGGCAGGATAATGTAGGGTTGTCAGATGTTTTCATTGACATGTAACAATCAGGATGCATGAAGCACAGAGAAAGAATATTGAAGAGGTGAATACAGCACACAGTATGATACGTATAGTATATATTTGTAGATACAGCAATAAAAGTGAGCTACTACATCTAACTAATGATGATATAATGTGATGTGTGACTATAGAGCTATGCCCTCTCCCTCCATGTAGTTACCGGTTCAGACTCATCCCCCATCTGCAGGTGTGGCATCAAATAAACAGAGGAAAACTCAGTCAAAAATAGAAAAGAGAAGAATTTGGGGGAAAAAGAGAGGGGGGGTATAATAACCGTAACCTCTGGCTATAATTACTGTTTGCAGAGACCATTTGACCCAGAAAGGGTTCACTGGTTGACCAGGGGTAGCAGCATAGGGGTCTACACTGTGTGAAATACCTACCAGGCTGTCCAGACCTCCACCCAGGAGGTCCATGCCCCCCATCTGCATGCCGGTGGTGGGGGGTGGGGGGCCGCTGGTGGTGGGGGGTGCCATGTCCAGGTTGAGAAGGTCCCCCAGGAGGTCTCCCTGGGAGGGGATGATAGAGGGAGCAGCCTCAGGGGCAGAGCTCCCAGCAGCAGTGCCCACGTCGGGGCTCTCCATACTCTCTCCTCTGGGGGATGGAGACACAAGGACAGAGGGAGTTAGAGAGAACTAAGATTCACACAATAAAAAAAAATGGGCATTTAAGAAGTTTTTTTTAACTTGTTTAACCTTGTTTGAATTCATAAATGCAGTGTTTTGTGCCAAAATGCATATAGGCCTAGTCCAAGCCAAGCTAAATTATCTGGAACTCTATTCAATAAACCAAACCTGCTTAAAATTGATCCTAAAGTAATTTTAGGGAACACCACCGGCACATCTTAAATCTAATGAAAATAACAATTAAAATGTCAGTAAACTTAATCTGCTCTGTGCAGTGGGCTGCACTTGATGTCTGCTTGGAACACAGCCTCATACGAGATCTATCTGACTGCTCTGGGTCACATCAAGTGGGCCCTAAGTGATCCGTGTGTATGAGACTCACGATCCAGTGCGGGCAGGGAGCCTCTTGTGCATCACACCGCGGCTGCCCTCCACGAAGGCGCTGGGGGGTTTATGGTAGACGGAAGCCAGTGTGCCGATGTGGCAGATGAGCTCCTCCAGCAGGGTGGGCTCAATCAGGTCGGTCTCCTCCGAGATCAGGGGCTTCTCGGCCAGTACCACCTCCTTGGCAGCCACGGGGTCAGTGGAGAGCAGGCGCCAGTAGATGTAGCCACGGTCTCGCAGGTCCGGATTGTCAGAGTCCTGCAGACAACAGATAGACAGGATGACTGATGTGGTGCATAATAAATACTAACTGCTGCTTCAGACTCTTCTCTCTGCTACTCAGTCTGTTCTTCTCACTCATGTCAAGTCAGATACTAAGCAAATAATCCAAGGGTCAGTTTAGGTTCGGTTCCCTGAGGGGTAGAGTTAGAATAATTTACCCAGTCTGTAAGTCAGTCAATAACAATAAGACAATCCTAGGGAACAGCATAAGAAAGTCTTAGAAGTAAGACATGAGGAACAAGGGCATAAAACTAGAACGTGGGGAAAATATTTAATATTTCTGGTCCTGGTAGCTTCCTGGCAGTGTTGAAACTAAACTCCAAAGTTAGACAGTCTGAGGAGTCTGTGGAGGGAGATTAACTACTCATAAAACACTCTGCAAAACAGAGAAACTAATAACACCCATATATAATAACTAATGTGCCCTTGTTGTCATGTTCAGTCAAGCACATCCCACAGTAACTAGACCAATGAAAGGCTACAAGTATTTAGATCACAGCCCACTTTTAAACTGGGTTGTTCCCAATGCCTTTGAGCAGAATACAATCAAACTCTTAATCCTTCTTATTTTTGACCTTCCCTTCTTCCTGTTGTGTTGCTTGGCTGATTGGCCTATTTAGGATAACACTTGGAGGTGTTCCACACTTTCTGGGAATGGGGTACCCTAGCTGTTGAAAGATTGGACTACACACGTCCCACCTCTCCAACTTAATTTGAGCAATTCTAAGACAAGACAATGATAACATGCTGGTTTCTGTTCTTCTATTGGGCGGTTGGAGTGACATCTGACACGGCCTGCAGGCCCTGGCATAAGGAGTGCTGTTGTGAGATTTGTTAATTAGATCCAAGCTGTTCACTGTCTTTGTATGTGTCCCGGGGCACTCACCTGTGTGGCCAGGCTGAGCACCTGCTGCACCAGCTCCTGGGTCTCAGTGGGTTTCTTCAGGAACAGCTTCACTATGGCTGTCAGCAGCTGCAGCTGCACCTGGGAACCCAGAGGAGACAAGACCAGGTTAAACTCACATCAACTCAGCTCATAGCTACATACAGTGGGGCAAAAAAGTATTTAGTCAGCCACCAATTGTGCAAGTTCTCCCACTTAAAAAGATGAAAGAGGCCTGTAATTTTCATCATAGGTACACTTCAACTATGACAGACAAAATGAGAAAAAAAATAATACAGTAAACCACATTGTAGGATTTTTAATTAATTTATTTGCAAATTATGGTGGAAAATAAGTATTTGGTCACCTACAAACAAGCAAGATTTCTGGCTCTCACAGACCTGTAACTTCTTCTTTAAGGGTCTCCTCTGTCTTCCACTCGTTACCTGTATTAATGGCACCTGTTTGAACTTGTTATCAGTATAAAAGACACCTGTCCACAACCTCAAACAGTCACACTCCAAACTCCACTATGGCCAAGACCAAAGAGCTGTCAAAGGACACCAGAAACAAAATTGTAGACCTGCACCAGGCTGGGAAGACTGAATCTGCAATAGGTAAGCAGCTTGGTTTGAAGAAATCAACTGAGGGAGCAATTATTAGGAAATGGAAGACACACTGATAATCTCCCTCGATCTGGGGCTCCACGCAAGACCTCACCCCGTGGGGTCAAAATGATCACAAGAACGGTGAGCAAAAATCCCAGAACCACACGGGGGGACCTAGGGAATGACCTGCAGAGAGCTGGGACCAAAGTAACAAAGCCTACCATCAGTAACACACTACGCCGCCAGGGACTCAAATCCTGCAGTGCCAGACGTGTCCCCCTGCTTAAGCCAGTACATGTCCAGGCCCATCTGAAGTTTGCTAGAGAGCATTTGGATGATCCAGAAGAAGATTGGGAGAATGTCATATGGTCAGATGAAACCAAAATAGAACTTTTTGGTAAAAACTCAACTCGTCGTGTTTGGAGGACAAAGAATGTTGAGTTGCATCCAAAGAACACCATACCTACTGTGAAGCATGGGGGTGGAAACATCATGCTTTGGGGCTGTTTTTCTGCAAAGGGACCAGGACGACTGATCCGTGTAAAGGAAAGAATGAATGGGGCCATGTATCGTGAGATTGAGTGAAAACCTCCTTCCATCAGCAAGGGCATTGAAGATGAAACGTGGCTGGGTCTTTCAGCATGACAATGATCCCAAACACACCGCCCGGGGAACGAAGGAGTGGCTTCGTAAGAAGCATTTCAAGGTCCTGGAGTGGCCTAGCCAGTCTCCAGATCTCAACCCCATAGAAAATCTTTGGATGGAGTTGAAAGTCCGTGTTGCCCAGCAACAGCCCCAAAACATCACTGCTCTAGAGGAGATCTGCATTGAGGAATGTGCCAAAATACCAGCAACAGTGTGTGAAAGACTTACAGAAAACTTTTGACCTCTGTTATATACCCTTTGTTGGCAATGACAAAGTATTGAGATAAACTTTTGTTATTGACCAAATACTTATTTTCCACCATAATTTGCAAATAAATTCATAAAAAATCTTACAATGTGATTTTATGGATTTTTTTCTCTCAGTTTGTCTGTCATGGTTGTAGTGTACCTATGATGAAAATTACAGGCCTCTCATCTTTTTAAGTGGGAGAACTTGCACAATTGGTTACTGACTAAATACTTTTTTGCCCCACTGTGCATACAGTACAAAAAAGCCCTATGTACAAAACATTTGCACACCTAACAAAGACTACTCTGTATACACAGAGCAACTGAGGAAAATATGTAAATGAATACCAACCGCTCGATACTTCAATTGTTACTGAAGTGCTCAAATTAAAGTGTTGTGTTTTTTACATCATCATCTGGACTCTGTTTAGATGATGACGTTTTTAGGAAACAACAACTAGGCATTTAAATGTCTCTCCAGAATTCTTCAGTTTTATTTTCCTCACAAACAGGTTGAATTCCTAAAGTAAATCAAATCAATGCTCTTTCACAAGCAGTGCCTTTCAGCGTTCCATAAACAGCCAGTCAGCATTTGCACAGACCTGCTGCTGTCTCTCGAGCCAAAACAGTTATCACATGAAAGAACAGAGTGGCCAGTCAAGTATAGGCCTACTCTCTGCATATCTGCGTATAGGCTGCTAAATGCAGACCCCCCCCCCCCAATCTCTTCCAGTGTACACAGAATGGTTCCATTGAATCCCTGTTTAGATAGTGAGAGGTAAATGGAATCTTGTCTGTGTCCCAAATTTCACCCTATTACCCATGTAGTGCACTACTTTTGGCATACAGGGAATAGGGTGCCCATACAGGGAATAGGGTGCCATTTGGGACAAAAGCCATGTGTGAGTGTCAGACCTGGGTGCTCTCGTCGTGGAAGCCCTCCAGAAAGCTCTCCAGCAGCTCATCAGCGTTGTCAATCCTCTCAGCATACTCTCCTACGATCCAGATCATGGCCGCCCGTGCCTCTGGCTCATCCAGAGAGTCCAGGTTCTCACACAGCGTCGCGATCACACTCTCATACCTGGGAACAGATACCACGGTCAGGAAATAACAGATAAAAAAACATTTTCAAAAGGGGACTACAAATAGTTGTAGTACTTCATTAGTCCCAAATGGGGAAATTGGTTAAATGCCAACATAGCATTTAAAACAGGATGTGCTGGAGCAGTAATGCGAGGGCAAGGAGGCGGCAGGTAGCCTAGCGCCAGTAAAAAAATAATAAAAAACATTCAAATGGCAACGCAACACAATCTGTTAGTGCTGTTGCGAAGACTAACAGAAACTTCACAGCTTCTGAACTGTCACTTCACTAAATTCTAGCATATTTGTATTGTGTGCCTGTGAATATTTACATGACTGCACATCATACAAAATATTTGTGGGCCCTCTTAACACAATTACCAAACTTTATGCTGGATGAACTGTGTTATTTTCTGAATTACATTTAGCTGACAAACTAAGAGAGGGAACGCAATGTCTTCAGAATAAATTTAAATGATTCCCTATTTAACAATTAAAAAGACGGCAAAGCAAAGAAAGACCAAATAGCATGCAATAATCCATTTCACCAGCTAATTGAGACGCGAATGAAGGTTCACTGAGTGACTCATGGCTGTAAAACCATGGTCAGGAAACAGCAGTACAGTAACTTAAGCACAGGGCAACGTGGACTGGGCTGCCTAAGGGTATACGTTTCTGACGGTCTGTTTGTCTGTGCAGCATATGGATCCAGTCTCCTGGGCCTAGATAGAGCCGGAGTCAAGCTGTGACTGCCTCAGCCTGTCCTCTTCTCTGACTGGGACTGCTTGGGAGTTATCTGGGGAAGGGTTTCAGTGCTACGCCATTCTCAAGGACCGACACCCTGCATGTGTGGGAGAGGTTAGAGGAGCGTTCACTCGCCTCAAAAGCTTATCTTCATACCTTTCACAATGAAAGTCAAGCAGAAAACCCTGTGTCATGGTAATGAGCTTTCTCCCTGCCTCTTCCAGACCAAGGAAATGTGATCTGGGGGCAGTGAGCTGGAACAGACAGTGCTCCAGGGTGTGTGGGTGCGAATATGTGTAAGTACGAATGCATTTGCTTGCGTTAACACAAACAGAGCATACTAAGTGACAACGGGAGAGCATAGGCCATTTTAACAAGCATGGCAAGCTCTGCTGATATGCAATACAGCCTCTATATGACTAATTGAATATCAATCTCCATCACAATCGTCCATGGTTGGTTTACTACAGCACTATATCCCTGATTGCCTTGAACACTACTGATATGGCTGTGAAATTTTGACAGACAATCCATTTTGATAGATGGAATGGTTTACCAGTAAACACCTCACCCACAGAAAAATAACAAGCCTATTTAGAACTGTACTGGCTTCCTGAGTAGACTCATTCACTGATTCATTAAAATTGTGATATATGCAGTGCCTCTTCCATCAAAGTCATTCACTTCTAAACCATTTGAAAATCCATTCATAGGAAAACAAAACACGAACTGGATTGCTAGGATTGCGCCTCATGTTCATCCCACAGGTTGACATTTTTGCAAATATAAAATTAAAAAAACAAATACCTTATTTACATAAGTATTCAGACCCTTTGATATGAGACTTGAAATTGAGCAACCCATTTCCATTGATCATCCTTGAGATGTTTCTACAACTTTATTTGTATTTATTAAGGATCCCCATTAGCTGCTGCCAAGACAGCTGCTACTCTTCCTGGGGTCCAGCAAAATTAAGGTAGCTATACAATTGAAAACATTAGAATACATTCACAACACATTAAGTGTGTGCCCTCAGGCCCCTACTCTACAACACAAAATGTGTACGTTTCTATGCATGTGTCTGTCCCAACAGTGGCAAGAAAAAGTATGTGAACCCTTTGAATTACCTGGATTTCTGCATAAATTGGTCCTGATCTTCATCTAGATCACAACAGTAGACAAACACAGACTGCTTAAAACTAATAACACAAACAATTATACATTTTCATGTCTTTATTGAACACACTGTGTAAACATTCACAGTGCAGGGTGGGAAAAGTATGTGAACCCTTGGATTTAATAACTGGTTGACCCTCCTTCGGCAACATTAACCTCAAACAAACGTTTTCTGTAGTTGCGGATAAGACCTTCACCACGGTCAGGAGGATTTTTGGACCATTCCTCTTAAAACCTGTTTCAGTTCAGTAATATTATTGGGATGTCTGGTGTGAACTGCTTGAGGTCATGCCACAGCATCTCAAATCGGGATGAGGTCAGGACTCTGACTGGGCCACTCCAGAAGGCGTATTTTCTTCTGTTGTTGATTTACTTTGTGTTGTTGTCCTGTTGCATCACCCAAAACTTCTGTTGAGCTTCAATTGGCGGACAGATAGCCTAACATTCTCCTGAAAAATGTCTTGATAAACTTAGGAATTCATTTTTCCGTCGATGATAGCAAGCTGTCCAGGCCCTGAGGCAGCCCCAAACCATGATGCTCCCTCCACCATACTTTACCGTTGGGATGAAGTTTTGATGTTGGTGTACTGTGCCTTTCTCCACACAGTGTTGTGTGTTCCTTTCAAACAACTCAACTTTTCCATTTGTCCACAGAATATTTGTCCAATAGCGCTATGGAACATCCAGGTGCCCTTTTGCAAACTTCAGACATGCAGCAATGTTTTATTTGTTTGGACAGCAGTGGCTTCTTCCGTGGTGTCCTCCCATGAACACCATTCTTGTTTAGTGTTTTACGTATCGTAGACTCGTCAACAGAGATGTTAGCATGTTCCAGAGATTTCTGTAAGTCTTTAGCTGACACTCTAGGATTCTTATTCACCTCATTGAGCATTATGTGCTGTGCTCTTGCAGTCATCTTTGCAGGACGGCCACTTCTAGGGAAAGTAGCAACAGTGCTGAACTTTCTCCATTGATGAACAATTTGTCTTACCGTGGACTGATGAACACCAAGGCTTTTAGAAATACTTTGGTAACCCTTTCCAGCTCTATGCAAGTCAACAACTCTTAATCTTGGGTCTCCTGAGTTCTCTTTTGTTCAAGGCATGGTTCACATCAGGCAACGCTTTGTGAATAGCAAAGTTTTTTTTAATTTTTTTTTTAATGTTTTATTTATTTTTTATATAGGGCAGGGCAGCTCTAACCATCTCCAATCTCGTCTCATTGATTGGACTCCAGGTTAGCTGACTCCAATTAGCTTTTGGAGAAGTCATTAGCCTAGGGGGATCACATACTTTCCCAAACTATGTATTCAATATAGACAAGAAAAGTACAATAATTTGTGTGTTATTAGTTTAAGCACACTGTCTATTGTTGTGACAGATGAAGATCAGATCAAATTTAATGCCCAATTTATGCAGAAACCCAGGTAATTCCAAAGGGTTCACATTATTTTTCTTCCCACTGCATGTTTGTGTTGCTTTTCAGTTGCCGCTGTTCCATAAGGTGTATTTTTTTACTTGATGTGGAATAGAGTTCCATGTAGTCATGGCTCTACAGCATGTAGTCTGTTCTGGACTTGGGGGACTGTGAAGAGACCTCTGGTGGCATGTCTTGTGGGGTGTTTATGGGTGCCCGAGTTGTGTGCCAGTAGTTCAAACAAACAGCTTGGTGCATTCAACATGTCAATACCTCTCACACATACAAGTAGTGATTAAGTTAATATGCCCTCCACTTTGGAGTCCACCTGTGGTAAATTAAATTGATTGGAAATCATTTGGAAAGGCACACACCTGTCTATAAGGTCCCACAGTTGACAGTACATGTCAGAGCAAAAACAAAGCCACGAGGTCAAAAGAATTGTCTGTAGAGCTCTGAGGCAGGATTGTGTTGAAACACAGATCTGGGGAAGGGTACCAAGAGATTTCTGCAGCATTGAAGGTCCCAAGAACACAGTGGCCTCCATCATTCTTAAATTCAAGACAGCTGGAACCAGCAAGGCTCTACCTAGAGTCCTGATGAAACCAAGATTGAACTATTTGGCCTGAATGCCAAGCGTCACATCTGGAGGAAACCTGGCACCATCATGCTGTGGGGATGTTTTTCAGCGGCAGGGACTGGGAGACTAGTCAGGATCGAGGGAAAGATGAACAGAGCAAAGTACAGAGAGATCCTTAATGAGACTGGGGCGCAGGTTCACCTTCCAACAGGACAACGACCCTAAGCACACAGCCAAGCCATGTCTCGGCATGTCCTTGAGTGGCCCAGTCAGAGCCCGGACTTGAACCCGGAGAGACCTGAAAATAGTTGTGCAGCGACGCTCCCCATCCAACCTGACAGAACTTGAGAGGATCTGCAGAAAAACTCCCCAAATACAGGTGTGCCAAGCTTGTAGCGTCATACCCAAGAAGACTCGAGGCTGTAATCACTGCCAAAGGTGCTTCAACAAAGTACTGAGTAAAGGGTCTGAATACTTCTGTAAATGTGTGACAAAAAAATATATAAAAAAATTGCAACATTCTATTACCCGTTTTTGCTTTGTCATTATGGGGTATTGTGTTTAGATTTGATGTGAAAACAACATCTAATCCAGTTTAAAATAAAGCTGTAACGTAACAAAATGTGGAAAAAGTCGGAATACTTTCCGAATGCACTGTAGTGTGCTACTTTTGACCAGAGCCCTATGCCACTGTGTTATAACCAGGCCTAGACCTGACATGGGGCCATCAACAGGTGACCTACTTGTTGGGGTACTTGCGGAAAATGTCCTTGATGACCACGATGGCCTCCTGCACCACATAGTTGACCTTGGTCTGGATTAGGTCCAGCAGGGTGCTCACACAGCGCTCTGCTGATTGCTGACAGATAGACAGAAGAGAGGCTGTCAGCCAAACACAGAGCAGTCAAGGGAGACACTACAGTAACAATTGGCATTATTCAGGCTTTTGTTACCAGATGCATGAAAAAGCCCCAACCTTTCATAGACATTTATACTACACATGCTGCAGTAAACTCATGACACAGTCATAAGGCTAGCAGTAAAAACACTACAGTTAGCTTGACAGTTTGTTGTACTCGACTTGAAACATTATACTACAGTATATGACCCGTGTACAGTATATCATGACAGCGTTCCATCATCTCCTCGCTCTCACCTCCACTTTGATGGCACAGCGGCCGATGGCTCGGACTGCCTTCCGCACAAAGTCCACATCCACCTCAGTGGCATACTCCTTCAGCTCTGCCAGCACCTATGAAACCCCCAGCATGAGGTCACTGATACTGACTTTTATGTTGTCTAGGAATCACACGTTACTGCTTGTCCATGTTACCTACCAAATGTTACTTACAATCAAACATCATGGCTTCCATTGGAAGAAATGTTCTAACTGTAATGAGATTGTGGTGTGTGTGTGGTTCACCTGGGCGATGTTGGCTTGAGACGCCAGGCGGATCATGATGTCCAGTTTCTCCAGCTTGACATAGATGGGGTCGTTGTACTTCACAAAGAACACCTTCATCTCATGCTTCAGGATCTCTGGGCTGCACAGAGAAACAGGTACAGTCGATATCAAAAGAAAAGTAACTAGCATTTTCAATAAATTAGTAGAATACAGCCAACACATTAAATACTTTGAATGTGCTGAGGAAGCACTGGTAGGGTCCCAAATGGCACCCTAATCCCTATAGAGTGCACTACTTTTGACCAGGGCCCAGGTAGCACACTATATACGGAATAGAGTGCCATTTGGACTGCACAAAATGAACAGCTGAAATTATCTGTGACTAATTTCTGTTATCCCCAGGCCTTCCTACCGTTTCTGTACGATGAGGTTGATGTTCCTCAGGGCCACATACTGCAGCTCAGGCTCTGCAGAAAGCAGGGTGACCAGAGGCGGGGCCAGCTTCTTCAGCAGGGTGCCATAGTAGTCCAGGTCCTTAGGAAGCATCTCCATGAACTTCATCAGCACCTTGACCGCCGACAGCACCACCGCAGAGTTGGCATGGGACAGACGGGGGGTCACCCGCTCACAGATACTACAGCGGGAGGGAGAAAAGGTCAGAAGTGAGACAAGGGATGAGTACAGATTATGGGGAAATTGATTTCCATTACACTTCATATACAGCAGATGATGTGGAAACTGACAGGGAGAATCAGTGCGTCATAGATAGTGTAATGAATGAGGTGGCATCCTGTGCTTTCTGACCTCTGGGACTCGCGGTCGTCACGGGGGGTGTAGTTGGCCAGGCAGTCCAGGATGAAGATCTGACCCCACTCTGTGCACTCGTTGAGGGCCGTCAGCAGCTTGTTGATGGACTGGGGGTTCAGGTCCAGCAGGTTGCTGTTGGGGTGGGACTCTGCAATCTCAGACAGGGCTGCCACGGCATTCGCTACCACCTGACAGAAGGAGAGGGTAAGTTAGACTGCAAGAACACATAACCTAGTAGGCAGCAATGAGATGACGGAAGGAATTCATTTCCAAACAGCGATACAAATCTGATACCGCAAGTACCCTTTTTTCTATACTGGGTTAAACCTCCCATTCGTGACAAATAGTACTACAGCCCTAGAGCCAGTAGTCTAGCCCAGGGGGAGGTAGTCTAGCAGTCTGGTCAGCCTGCCGTGGGAGTCTCACCATGGGGTTGGAGTCAGAGATGAGGTCCTTGAGGGTATCCAGGAAGCCCTGGTCCTCCACCAGCTGGGCGTTGATGTCATGGAGCTTGGCCACGCACACGGCTGCAGTCTTCCTCACGTAGGGGTCCTCGTCCTTCAGACACTTCCTCAGAGGCTCACACAGGTATTCAGTGATCTTGTCCACGCGGATGCAGCCCATAGTACGAACAGCCAGGGCCCGGATCAGGGGGTTAGCGTCCTCACAGTCCTGAAAGGGGAGGAGAGTCTCTCTATGTTAGTTTTACACACTGAAGAGTATTGAGATGTAGCTACCCCAGTTCTCTCACTTCACAGTGAGACAAATATTTTGTGCAATAGGTCAGTGCTGTCTGTCTGACCTGGTGTTGTGCTTTACCTTGACGAAGGTGTTGACAGCCATGATGGCCATGTCAGGCTGGCTCTTGGCATAGTTCATCAGGTACAGGTAGACCAGCTTCTTCAGCTCCAGGTTGTCAGTCTGCATGCAGTTCACCACATCTGGAAACAGGGCACTGGGGAGGACAGCAGCCACTCTAATGAAATATAGATTCCCTATGGAGGCAGCAGAGCCAGTATGGGCTAGAGGTCGACCGATTAATCGGAATGGTCGATTAATTAGGGCCGATTTCAAGTTTCAATTTTTGGACACCGATTTGGCCGTTTAAAAAAAAAAAAGTTTTTTTTTTTTTTTTTACACCTTTATTTAATCTTTATTTAACTAGGCAAGTCAGTTAATAACACATTCTTATTTTCAATGACTGCCTAGGAACGGTGGGTTAACTGCCTCGTTCAGGGGCAGAACGACAGATTTTTACCTTGTCAGCTCGGGGGATTCAATCTTGCAACCTTACAGTTAACTAGTCCAACGCTCTAACCACCTGATTACATTGCACTCCACGAGGAGCCTGCCTGTTACGCGAATGCAGTAGAAGCCAAGGTAAGTTGCTAGCTAGCATTAAACTTATCTTATAAAAAATAAATCAATCAATCATAATCACTAGTTAACTACACATGGTTGATGATATTACTAGTTTATCTAGTGTGTCCTGCGTTGCATATAATCGATGCGGTGCGTATCGTTGCTCCAATGTGTACCTAACCATAAACATCAATGCCTTTCTTAAAATTAATACACAGAAGTATATATTTTTAAACCTGAATATTTAGCTAAAAGAAATCCAGGTTAGCAGGCAATATTAAGCAGGTGAAATTGTGTCACTTCTCTTGCATTCATTGCACGCAGAGTCAGTGTATATGCCATAGTTTGGGCCACCTAATTTGCCAGGATTTTACGTAATTATGACATAACATTGAAGGTTGTGCAATGTAACAGGAATATTTAGACTTATGGATGCCACCCGTTAGATAAAATACAGACGGGTTCCGTATTTCACTGAAAGAATAAACGTCTTGTTTTCGACGTAATAGTTTCCGGATTCGACCATATTAATGACCTAAGGCTCGTATTTCTGTGTGTTATTATGTTATAACTAAGTCTATGATTTGATAGAGCAGTCTGACTGAGCGGTGGTAGGCAGCAGCAGGCTCGTAAGCATTCATTCAAACAGCACTTTCCTGCGTTTTGCCAGAAGCTCTTCGCTGTGCTTAAAGCCTGTCAACTCACGAGATTAGGCTGGTGTAACCGATGTGAAATGGCTAGCTAGTTAGCGGGGTGTGCGCTAATAGCGTTTCAAATGTCACTCGCTCTGAGACTTGGAGTAGTTATTCCCCTTGCTCTGCATGGGTAACGCTGCTTTGAGGGTGGCTGTTGTCGTTGTGTTCCTGGTTCGAGCGAGGAGAGGGAAGGAAGCTATACTGTTACACTGGCAATACTAAAGTGCCTATAAGAACATCCAATAGTCAAAGGTTAATGAAATACAAATGGTAGAGAGAGAAATAGTCCTATAATTCCTATAATAACTACAACCTAAAACTTCTTATCTGGGAATATTGAAGACTCATGTTAAAAGGAACCACCAGCTTTCATATGTTCTCATGTTCTGAGCAAGGAACTTAAACATTAGCTTTCTTACATGGCACATATTGCACTTTTACTTTCTTCTCCAACACTTAGTTTTAACATTATTTAAACCAAATTGAACATGTTTCGTTTTATATTTGAGGCTAAATTGATTTTATTGATATATTATATTAAGTTAAAATAAGTGTTAATTCAGTATTGTTGAAATTGTCATTATTACAAATACATATTTTTTTATTAATTAATTAATTTTAAAATCGGTCGTTTAATCGGTATTGGATTTTTTTGGTCCTCCAATAATCGGTATCGGTGTTGAAATATCATAATCGGTCGACCTCTAGTATGGGCCATGACTATCCATCGCATTGTCACATGTTCAGAGTTGAAACCCGAGCGCGGGTCTAACACAACTCACCTGACATCCTTCCCAACGGTCATGGAGGCAATGACCTTCTTCACAGCCTCCTTCTTCTTCTCCTTCTTATCGCTGTTAAGCTCAGCTTTCAGCTCAAAGATCTCTCCTACACAGATGGAAACAGAACATACCATTATAACAGATAGCAAAAGTGTGTGTACGTGGAGTAGTCATGCTTAATTCTTTAGATCAAGAACAGAGCGTGTATTATAAACAGTCAGTGAAGGGTGCACTGCACACACTACTGTTACTTTGATTACAATTCATGACAGGAACACGTGTATTGTTATAGAGATACGGTTGACCTAGAATTGCTTAAACACTGGACGAAGCTTGGTTAAACACTCCATAGAGGCTGGTCTATAGTGATAGGTGGGATGGACAAAGTGGTTGAGGGGTGGGATTAAAGAGCTCATGTTCAGTAATGTATTATTGCACATAAAAGTACCATGTATGTAAAATGTATGTATATGTAGCAGAAAAGCTGTAAAAACAAAAAAAAGATGTCCTCCGAAGAGGGGGGTGGTGGTGGATGGGTTAATAAAAAATGTATATTTATATATTTTTAAAGTTAAACAAACCATGTACATCTGCCGACTTGTTCTATTTGAAGGGCCTACTGTACATGTAGGCAGTGGGGTAAAGTACTTAAGTAGTACTTTAAAATATTTTTACTTAAGTCGTTTTTTGGGGGTATCTGTACTTGACTTTATATTTGACAACTTTTACTTTACTACATTACTAAAGAAAATGTACTTTTTACAAAATGTTTTGAAATGTATACTTTACTTTTGATACTTAAGTATATTTGCACCCAAATACTTTTAGACATTTACTCAAATAGTATTTTACTGGGTGACTTTTACTTGAGTAACTTTCATTAAGGTATCTATACTTTTACTCAAGTATGACAATTGGGTACTTTTTCCACCACTGCATGTGCAATAGGTGCAAAGACAAACACAGACAGAGCAGAGGCTGGACTTCAACCTCTCCGCAGTGCAGCCTGTCCTCAGGTAACACTACAGATCAGTTCAGCTTCTCTCTGGGCTTGGATAGGAGTGTTAACTCTCTAACAGCACTCTGTCTGAGGGCTTAACCTTGAGAACTTCCCCCCTGGTTCCAAGGATAGAAAACCCATTAATGAGCCTCCCTCACACCTACACACAGACAGTAGTGATGATCTGCCTGACGGACAATAAATCAAAGCGAAGGGATGCTTATACAGCACTTCTGACTCCAATGTATCATATAAGGCAAACAGACATGAAGAGACAAGTCTCCTTCATAAGAACTATATCAGTTTGAATGGTAGTGATTGGCTGGCTGTTTGGGGGCTGTTTTTGAAGAGGTGAGAGAGGATGCAGAGCGAGACAGAGAGCCAGGGAAAGCCAGAGGGACAGCAGGAGGGCTAACTTAAGGAGTGCTAAAGCCTGAGGCCCTAATCTTATTTAGAGGACAACCTCAGCTGTTCTATTCCTGCTTTCATCAGCCAAACACACATAGCCAGGCTGCTGCTGAGCCCTGTTTTCTACTCCTTTTGTTGCTCTCTCTTGGCTGCAAATACCCTGAACCTGACATGTATTTTTTGTGACAGTATGTTGTTGGGAGCAATTCATTTCTAGAACATTCTCTAAGTCAACCATTGTAACACATGGTGGCTCTTTCCATAAGTGGGGTCATGAAGCCTGTTACCATATTTTGATTAGGCCTACACACCATTTAGATTAGGACCTAAAATCAAGTCATGACTAATATGATAAGAGAAGCCTAAAAACAGCAACTCTGAATGAATTTTGATACTGTAAAAAAAATATATATATATTTAAAATTCACTTTTGAAAGTCAAAGTGGGCCAGACCTTTCTTGGTAGTGGTGAAATACTTAGAATCCGTCATCTTGGATCCAAATTGCCGGTTCTCCTGCAAGAAAGAGAGAGAGAAAGAGAGAGAGAAAGAGAGAAAGAAAGAAAGAGAGAAAGAAAGAAAGAGAGAGAGAAAGAAAGAGAGAGAGAGAGAAAGAGAGAGAGAGAGAAAGAGAGAGAGAGAAAGAAAGAGAGAGAGAGAAAGAGAGAGAGAGAAAGAGAGAGAGAAAGAGAGAGAGAGAGAAAGAAAGAGAGAGAGAGAAAGAGAGAGAGAGAGAGAAAGAAAGAGAAAGAGAAAGAGAAAGAGAAAGAGAAAGAGAGAGAGAGAGAGAGAGAGAGTGAAAGAATGAATGAAAAACAGGCACTAAGGTATATTTTTCCAAGAAGGAGAGGGATCTGCAAAGAAGACAGGAAACTGTAGAAGTGCAAGTGCAGGCAAAATAGGAGGAAGTCTTCATCACTTGGACACTTAGCTTTGATGTTTTTTTTAAATGCGATTAGACATTGTCCATTGTGTTAAAACACATTGGTCGACCACCCCTAAAAAAGTTAAAATCCTCCTAGTCAGCACATAGGCCTTCTTAATCATCCAGCCTCTGACTGGACCTGTCGTTTCTGGTCCCCGGAATCTCAGTCTGCAGCATTATCCCTTTCCTGTTGTTGAATACCACACTTGATCCACCACCTTCATGTGATGGATCTTCCCACTAAGAAACAAACTGACTGTTCTCTGCACTAAAAAAACAACACTGCAAAGTAGCAGGCCTTGAAAGTAACAAAGCTCCTGCAAAATTAAAAACATTTGTCTCTTATTTCACTGGATTAACACCCCCATTCCACACCCAACTTTAGCACTTCAGGATGAGATTGGGCAATGGGTCTCACATGTTGATATAATGCAATATAAATGATGCTGTAAGTGGTCAGGGCATTGACTCTTTACTATTTCATCCATCAACATTTACCCAATTCTAGTACTTACTTTTTTTCTGCATGAGGTAGTCTTATAGATATCAAAAGTATTAACAGTATGAAAAATCATTTAGACATACAAAACAACCAGAGTACTAGAAAAATGGCACAAATTACTACCATGTTATCACACCCTGCTCCCAAAGAGATAGTGCAGAAAGCACAATGCCTGTTGAGAGTCTGTCTGGTCGGGCATTGATAACAATGTTGCTGCCCTCCACACTGGCTGGACAAGTTTGTAAATTACAGTGTTGTGGTGGTTCATTTGACAGGACCCTCATCAAATTCCCTGGGACTAAACTCAATACTCTCTTCCCAATCTCATGCTCTCACCAGAAGAAAAAAAAAATCACAATGTTAGCCTCCTTGCTACTGGGAAGCTGTCATTGCTGACTAATTAGTCGCTAGCTTGGCTAGAACTCAGGCAAGAGCAGTGGTCAGTCAATCTGATTCAGAAGCTGGAGAAATATATTTAGGTTACACCTAAATAGTTATGCTAGTTAACATTTTATTGAATTGAGGCGCATGAATAAAACGTGTTGCCTACATCCAAAGTGTAGGTATAAACTGTAACTGTATCATGGCAAGCAGATCTGTAGCCCTTTGTGAAGAAATATCAACTAACAGTAAACCTACATTAATTTCTGTGTTATGGCAATAACTGGCAGGCAACGGCCATAATGCAAATGTAGCCTAAAACACTGACTGACTGCATTTAGCATGAAGTCAATACTTCCCCAAAGACACCATTTTCTGTAAATTAATCAATATTTTCAACAGTTACCTAGTTAGCAAATTTGTCAAGGTCTAGTAAATGAACTAAAATTGACAAACTGAGTGGTATCTCTAACAGCGAACAGAAGGCATTTGACAGCTGTCAAAAGCTATTGACAGATTGTTATTAGTTAGCAAACAGCTAGGTTACTAATAGTGTTCGCTAATTGGCTGGAAACTTAGTTACAACCGTTTCAAGTTTCAATGTCACGTGCAAGTACAGTGAAATGCATTTCTTGCAAGCTCTAGTTAAACCCAACAATGTACAGTAACGTTAGCTAACCTAGTACTAATCAATAGCAAATGCTAGTTTAACGCGGGGCCCCACTAAACTATTTGAATACCCTGTAACTTAGCTAGCTACTTAGCTATGACCTATGTGGATACGGTAGTGTTAAACCCTGGCAAACTATTGTTATCATAACTAACTAGTTACACATGTTCACACTTCCTCCTTGTCATTCCTAGCAAACAGTAATAGCCAACAACTGCTAGCTAACGTTAGTTAGCCAGAATGGTTAGCATTTCATCGGCTTTGCTCTCGTTCATCTTTAAAGCTAAAATTGTATCAAGCCAAATCGAATGGCACAAATCAGATTTAAAACGGCTCTTTCTAACTTCGACTGATTACTCACACATAATTGATTAGCCCACTCCATATTTGCTTGATGAATGAACCTGCTGCTCAACAACGACTGTTCAATTTGCTAGGTACTGTAGCTGATGCTATGCTGCTGTCTAAAGAAATTACCTTCTAAAGTAGAGGCTTAGGGAGCCTTTGCCGGGTTAGTAAAGCTCTTAATCTATCGACCTATTTTCAAATCCAACCCCACAGAATGAACGTGCCTACTGAAGTTAAAATTAGACACGACACAGAATAAAACAGAAAAGAAAATCGACAGCAGCTTACCGTTGCGAAGTGTGTGTTTAACTTGGCCTTCGTTCCCTCCCACTTGAATAGCTATCATCAATCATGGTGTTTTTTTTACTTCCGACTTCCGCAATAAGGTAATTTTAGGTGGATAATAATTATGAAAATTACTAATTTGGTGAGAAGATTATCATTAAATTGGTATCAGATCACATTTTTTTCACATCGTAAATAGACCAATCAAGCCTTTTTCTTGAATGTTCAGACAAAAATGTCAACTAGCTATATTATGCCAAAACTGAGATGGAGCTTGATCACAGTTTTATTTAAAAAGATGAAAACATTTATCTGAATACCAAAATGTCTCTCTCTCTCTGTGTCACACACAAACACGCAGACACGTGCATTAAACAAAAAAAATGTGTACGCTAAATAGAAACAATGTGCCATGTCAATAAGGTCAGCAATGTGAGATATAAGAATACTTCCGCTTCATCCTCTTCATCTTCCCTGGATTTTATGGTGCTCAGCACTGTGGAAAAGGTTTTTCATGACTTTTGGTTATAGGGCCTATAGCCCATGGACTTTCTAGTCTCATTTAAAAAGTTGCTTCAAAACCTAGTGCACAGACTAACCTCAGTCACCATTGGCATGATTAGAGGGCCTTTCACCATCATTTCACTAAAAGTTTCAACAATAAAACACAGTTGATAAGAGACAAATCAGAGGAACATATTTTATTACAAGAACAGCTTGACAGCAATTGATTTTTCAAGGAAGAGTGAGGTCTTGGTATTGCAGTATTGCTATTTAATACAGACAAATTCCACAAATGTAAAGTACTCGTCTTCAGTACATTTAATTGTCATTGTTTGATAGAAAATAACATCAGCAAAAGACGCTTCAACACAAAAATAAATTCAAATGGACATTCAAAATTGATGTGACGATCCGTTTCATTTCATTACTTTTTATTATACAATTTAGATAGAGATATCAGAGAGATAAAAGGGAGAACGAGCAAGAGAGAGAGAATTAGTTATTTTAAAAGCAGTGTTTGACAAACAAAAACCACAAGCAACGTTGCACCCTAAGGAGAAAGTTAAACTATAATTAATTTTTTGCAATTACAGTTGAATTGCCAAAGTCAATCAATAGACCATGGTTTTCAACATGTTTACTGGTAAAACCTCTGTCACTTGTTTACCCATATATTTCAAACCCATTTGATAATTGAACATTTTAATTGAAAATGTATCAAAAACAAATATATAAATTGTACTTGTTTTTAAAAGACAGCTACATGTAAAAGCAATACAATCAAATGGTATTCTTCACTGACCCTTCTCATTGGGTCAGTGAAGAGAGAAAATATATATTGGCTAATAATGCAAACAGAGCCTACTTATGCCAGTGGAGGGTAAAATAAAAATGCAACTGTATCTTTGAGCAGTTAAAAGAATAGGCAGTGTGTAGGTTGGCTCCTCCCTGTGTAGTTATCAACAAAACCTGTGACCCTCTTGGATTGGCTATATTCATTGCTGGAGTGTTCCCTTAATACAGCAAAAGCATAACAGCATCTGCTGTATTGTGACTATTTGGTTGATGTGTGGACATTAATTGGCATGATAAAACATGTTAAAAGCAAATATTTTAATAACCAAAATCCTCAAGTCAAAGACACAAAAATACATGAAAACATTCTCAGAAATAGTACAACACCACCTATGGCCTCAAGTGTCTGCAGAGAATTGATAAGGTCCCTGGAACCCTGTGCGTTACTGAACTATGGGCTCTGGCTAAAGCCATTAGGATAATGGAGAGCCACAGTTCTAACAACATTTTTTATTTTCCTTTTATGACTTATTCTGGGCCCTCACCTTCAGACTCTACATACATCATTGTTTTTCACTTCGAGCCATACCTGTAACTCGAGACCAATTCATAAATAAATAAATAAGACCAACAACATCCCTCCCTTCTTTTCATCAACAATGCTACCTACGTTCCCATTGACATCAGAACACCTGGTACATATTCCTATACAGTATGTACTCAGATTCAGATTGTTGGTGTGCACACACCACCTCTGCTTGTGCAATCCGATTACTGAAAACCCACTGCAGCAAAAGTTCCTGTCATTCCACTGTAAAACCATTCATAGTAGTTTTACAAGCTCTAAAGCCTTGTTAAAGTGTCAACCCCACAGTCAGATCCCTGGCCTGCTCTGTTATTGATAGTGCCAATAAGGCAAGAGTCCATAACAGGGGACAGACATAAGCATTACACTTTCAATTATTCATGTACATTCTCCACATAAAAGCACTCAAGAAAAACCTACACATATTCTTAAGCCATTTCAATACACCACAGAATACATCACGATGAACAATCATCTACGCCAAACCAATCCAGCAAAACATGCACATGATTCAAAACTCAATCTGTGAAGGACTTTCATCCAAATATGACACTTTGTACAACCACTAGATGTCACTGAAGACACTTTCATGAGAGATTGGTTTGTCTATGTATCTATTATACAAATAGATTATAATCCATCTCAAATAAAATGGTTCTTTTAATTTAGTGTCGTTGAACAATTCTACATTGAGAAACAAACTGATGGTGATGGCAATGACACTCACGTTGGATGGGTGTTGTTGTTGGGCACTAACATTCTCAAACCACACTCAAACACACATTTTAAGGCAAAGGTAATTGTCAAGGCATTTCCAACAGCAATATTGCATAGCTAAGGCAGCATATAACCCCATACAGCAAATATTTACACATTTCATAGTTATGTCTTGTTATATACACTATAACCACATCTGTATGCAAGTATACATATACATGTACAGTACCAGTCAAGAGTTTGGACACAGTTACTCATTCCAAGGTTTTTCTTTATTTTTACTATTTTCTACATTGTAGAATAATAGTGCTGACATCAAAACTATGAAATAACACATATGGAATCATGTAGTAACCAAAAAAGTTGGAAGCATATATTTTATATTTGAGATTCTTGAAAGTAGCCACCCTTTGCCTTGATGACAGCCATGCACACTCTTGGCATTCTCTCAACCAGCTTCATGAGGAATGTTTTCCCAACAGTCTTGAAGGAGTTCCCACATATGCTGAGCACTTGTTGGCTGCTTTTCCTTCACTCTGCAGTCCAACTCATCCCAAACCATCTCAATTGGATTGAGGTCGGGTGAATATGGAGGCCAGGTCATCTTATGCAGCACTTCATCACTCTCCTTGGTCAAATAGCCCTTACACAGACTGGAGGTGTGTTTTGGGTCATTGTCCTGTTGAAAAACAAATGATAGTTCCACTAAGCGCAAACCAGATGCGGTTGGCGTATGGCTGCAGAATGCTGTGGTAGCCATGCTGGTTAAGTGTACCTTGAATTCGAAATAAATCAACGACAGTGTCACCAGCAAAGCACCCCGACACCATCACACCTCCTCCTACATGCTTCACGGTGGGAACCACACATGCGGAGATCATCCGTTCACCTACTCTGCGTCTCACGAAGACACGGCGGCTGGAACCAAAAATCTCAAATTTGGACTCATCAGACCAAAGGACAGATTTCCACCGGTCTAATGTCCATTGCTCGTGTTTCTTGGCCCAAGCAACTATCTTCTTTTTATTGGTGTCCTTTAATAGTGGTTTCTTTGCAGCAATTCGACCATGAAGGCCTGATTCACACGGTCTTCTCTGAACAGTTGATGTTGAGATGTGTCTGTTACTTGAACTCTGAAGCATTTATTTGGGTTGCAATTTCTGAGGCTGATAACTCTACTGAACTTATCCTCTGCAGCAGAGGTAACTCTGGGTCTTCCTTTCCTGTGGCGGTTCTCATGAAAGCCAGTTTCATCATAGCACTGGATGGTTTTTGCGACTGCATTTGAAGAAACGTTCAAAGTTCTTGAAATTTCTGTATTGACTGACCTTCATGTCTTAAAGTAATGATGGACTGTTGTTTCTCTTTACTTATTTAAGCTGTTCTTGCCATAATATGGACTTGGTCTTTTACCAAATAGGGCTATCTTCTGTATACCCCCCTACCTTGTCACAACACAACGGATTGGCTCAAATGCATTTAGAAAAGAAATTCCACAAATTTACTTTTAACAAGGCACACCTCTTAAATGAAATGCATTCCAGGTGACTACCTCATGAAGCTGGTTGAGAGAAGAGTGTGCAAAGCTGTCATCAAGGCAAAAGGTGACTACTTCAAAGAATTTTCAATATAAAATATATTTTGATTTGTTCAACACTTTTTTGGTTACTACATGATTCCATATGTGTTATTTCATTGTTTTGATGTCTTCACTACTATTCTACAATGTAGAAAATAGTAAAAATAAAGACAACCCCTGGAATGAGTAAGTGTGTCCAAACTTTTAACTGGCACTGTATATACACATGTATATATATAAACACATTCATCCACTTAACGTAGTCTTTTGTACACATATTTTAGTGTTGATTTTCAAGTTGAGATAACTCTTGATCATTGGAAGTATGTTTCAGTGACAATGACATATGATCTTACTCTTGCTCCAGACTGCAGTTAACACATAGAACATAACGTGAAAAATACTACTTTGTATTTTTCCACAATGAAAGCTCAAAAACTAATCAGAAGACATCACTCAATCATGGCCATGTGGATTGGCAGTGAGAAAGTGGCATCATACATGTATGGCAATGAACAAGTCAGGATGCAGAGGGTTGGTGGGGGAAGGTGAGTAGAAGTGCACATATGGAATACGAAGTGTATATAAAGTCCAAAGGACTGTTAGATGTGAACATTGTACAGTAAATTATTGTAGAGTATTGTATTGATATATAAGTCCAATACAGATTAGATCTGTAAAGATGTCCACAGAAGGTAACTAGCAGAGGGTGAGTGGCAGCATGGAGAATGAGAGAAAGTATCACGCTCTCCACACCAGTATTGTGACAATCAAAGCAGACAGAGCTGCTGTGGCGTACACTGTCCACTAGAGGGAGTCGGTTCAGTTGACTTGATGATGATGCTAGTGATTCACTGCTCCTGCCTGGGGTACGTTCCTCCCCCTCAGCCCTGACACTTCTTCAGCGATGCATATAGCACAGGGCTTTCAAGACAGTGCCTGCTTTGTATTAGACACTTTATGATTGAACAAAGCATCACCATATAATGACAATAAAACCATTCAACTTAAACAATAGTATTCGATTCGGGATCGATCCTTTGGTAATAAATAATTCGGCTTAGAGTGCAAAGAATAGAATTGGATACTGAAACCCTGACTGTTATAGGTAGGAAAGGACCTGACTGCATGACAAAATGAGGGAGTGTGCGACATGCTCTATAAAAAAAATAGTCTGTAGCCCGGTCTCCAGTCTATTTTAGACAGTAGTCAGTTTCATTTGACAACAGACTCTTCTATATCAGCATCATCAGGATTACTTAGTTGTGTGTTACATCCAGGCCTCAGTGTCCAAGCCGCTCTCTGACTCCACAGAGTAGGAGCGGTCCCTGTTGCCCATGGCGGGGGAGCGTGACTGGGGGTGGATCAGGTCGGCAAAGGCCTGGTGCATGGCCTTTCGTGAGGGTGAATGGTCGTTGGAATGGGAGCTCTGAGGGGACTGTGGCGGGGTGGGGGTCTGGAGGGGACTATGATTGCCCCTGGCCTGAAGGTCTCTGTAGCTTACTGGGGTGGGGATACGTGACGGGCTGTTCCCTGGCCGGTTGTCTGTACGGGGTCTGATCCTGGGCCTCAGCTTGAGCTTGTAGATGGAGGGCACCCTGTCAACCTTCTTCCCTGCCCTCTTGGGCCGGAAGACTACACCCCCATCAACTGCATCCCCATTGGCCAGGGGAGGAGGTGGGGGAGAGTACTCTGAGCGTGATTCACTCAGGCTTGAGCACATGGAGGAGCTCTCACTGGAGGAGTCTTCCTGGAAGGAGCAGTCCTCCGAGGGGGGTAGGGGGATGGGTGAGGGACAAGACTCTGGGGGAGGGAGGTCATCGTTGGGGTCTCCATCCTCCAGGTCGTAGGGGAAGCTTGGTTGGTGATCCTCCAGAGGGACGTCTTCCTCAGGCCCTGAGCCCCAGCCCAGCTGACCCTGCTGGCTCTCCATCAGCACCTCTACTAGAGCACCACTGACATGCCCCCCCCCATTCATGCTCCTGCGGTGGAAAGGAAGTTGTGAGGGGGCATGGCTGAGAGATATGCCCAGCTCCGAGTCTCTCCGGCCGGGCAAGGAGGACAGGAGCTCCCCTTCCTCTATGGAACTGGAGATGGCAGGGAGCTTCCTGAGACCTCCACCTCGCCCGCCCCAGCGCTCTGGTTCTGCGTGCCCACCAATGGATAGTCCGCCACGGCTATGGCCATGCAGTGGGGCCAGGGTATCCTCCAGGCCTCCACAGGAACGTGGGTTAGTTCTTTTGGACTCCCGGAGGTCAGGCAGAACTCCTACCTTACCCCCCACGTTGATTGAGGAGTTGGAGGAGTTGGAGGAGGAGTAGGCCGAGTCAGTGACGTTAGGGTCAGCAGAGGCAGGCGTGGGCAGGGTTTGGGGCCCAACCCCCTGCTGTGGGTGTGAAGAGGCGGGAAGCTGAAAGGCCCCCCCCCCTGTGGGTCTACTAGGCCCCCCTCTGCACTGCCCTGTGTTAGCTAGGAACTCAGCCTCGAAGCTGCGGTACAGGTCCTGCTCTTTCTGGGGGTCCAGGTTGGGCAGGATCTGGAAGTTATAGCCTAGCCCCTCCTCCTCAGGTTCCTGTCGCTCAGAGCTGGCCCACCCCCTGTGGCCATGCCCATTGGAGCGAGTGCCGTGGGAGGTTCGAGGGGAGCGGGGTCCATGCTCATGGTGGTGAGGGGAGCGGGGGGAGGAGCAGTGAGGAGAGCGCCGGCCTGCCTGGGTGACTGTGGGCAGCAGCCTACTCCTCCCCACCGAGGGGGAGCGTGGAGCGGGGGGCCTGGGAGCCACTATAATCTTCTTACTGAGGCTGCTACTCTGAAGCCCTTTGATAGGTGAATTAGAGCAGGAGGACGATTGTCTCCTGGAGAAACCTCCATTGATTCTGGGGGAGGCGGGGGGCAGTTGTTTGGTCCTCAGCTCCTCTCGTCTGTCAGAGGATGGGGGCTGCGAGGACCCTTTACTTGGAGAGGGTCCAGGGCTGGCATCGCTGGTCCGACTCCGGCTGGGCATCTTCCCCTGGCTGTGGGAGCGCAGGGCCTGGAGCCTGCGAGGACTTTCGGGCCCGAGAGAGCGGCCCCTCTCCCCATGGCTGCTCCTGAGCCCGTCAGAGGGGCCCTGTGGGGGGCTGGGTTTGAGGATGGAGGCGGGGGCAGGGCGATCCCGGGAGTTGCTGCGTGTGCGGGGCATTGGGGGGCGCAGGGATGGGACCTGTCCGCCTTCTCCAGGCCTCTCGATTATATGCTTCCCCTCCTTCCTGTTAACCAGCAGCACCACCTCCTCTCCGGAGCGGCGGGTGCCCCCCAGAGAAAAGCGGCCTCCCCCTGTCCCTCCTCCTACTCCCTTAGAGGAGGCTGTAGAGGAGTCGCTGTCCCCTGATAGACGGCGGGTCACTGGCAACAATGACGAGTCCTTAGACCTGCAGAACACAGAGGAAGACAGACAAGGAGTTAATTATAGTTGCAGTATCTTTGATTTAGTTCTGGCCTGAAATTGTATCATTGAAATAAAATAAATATAACATTATATATATTTTTTTACATTCATACTAGTTTGAGAAAAACAACTTGCTCAGAGCCCATTCTCCAACCCAGCACACCATAGTGCCTATGCCTCACCCCACTCCCCTGGCTTAGAAAGGTTTATAGTAAACACCATCCACCTCCAGTTCATGATGGGATCTGTGACCCCCAGGGGTCATGAGGAACCTCCCTGCAGGCTTCTGCTGCTGCCTACCCTGACGGACACACGTAGGGCCGGGTGCTTCTCAGAACATTGGGCTGGATCAGGCTCAGGGATTACAGGGGAGATGATAGCAAGTGGGGGCAGGATTATAGGCCCTGTGGATTTACTGACCCCACACACAGCCGCAGAGAGCGCTGCCTGCCCTGCTTTCCCAGAGCTCACCACACCACTCCACTGACACGCACCGGTGGGGCCCCTCGGGACAACGTACCATCCAAGACAGGATACAACTAATGACTTACAGCAAGATAGAGCATAATCAGTAGAGCTCTGTATCAGTGGCCAAAACAACAACCTGATAGACATGTCTTTCAGAATCATGTGCTCTCTGGTAATATCCTGTAAGAAGAATTAACTATATCAGCTTTCTTTACTGACGTTCTTTATGTAACCACTTCTATAATGCTCTGTGAAACCAGAACAAACAACCAAGAAAAGATTATTGTACGTTATATAAACAGGGCAAAATAAATTAGTGACAAGGTTGAAATGTTAATCAAATATTGCCTTTTAAAATAATGACGTAGGCAAACCAATATTGACTTAGGATGACTGCACTCTGACGGCTTGACATAACGAAGCACATGGTGTTTTCTTTCCCAGGTTAGCCCACCTGTGATCTACTTCCTAGTGGTGCAACAGTTGTCAGTCAGATTAACCCTTATCTAGTCTGGTGCACTTGGAGGTGCCAACCTTGAAGGGGTTAACCTGTCCCGAGGCCTGTTGCCGTGACGCCAGGCCTGAGCCATCACTCACTCCGGATATTGAGCCCCTCATTGGCCGGGAGCCAAAGTAAACGAGGCCACAGCCCTTAATTGTGTTGAACAATGGCGTCTCCACACACTGGCGTATGAGGGAGGTATGTGAGACCAACTCAACGGGACCTTATGTGGAGAGCTGAGGGAATGCATTCTCTTTACTATCCAGATAGTAAAGAGAATGCAATAGTTTTATAGCCAATGAAATCCAGTACTCTGACTGTCATGCCACTTCAGTGAGAGACAGCAGAAAAAAGGAGAGACATGTTTTCCCTCTAGTATAGTCGACATGGAGCCTAATTCTATCCATCAGCTCTGGGCCTTGGAGAGAGAACAGAAACATCACCAACAGCAACACTGTTGGATGTTGAATCCCATCCGAATTCAGACAGTCATTAGTGTAATTAACAGAACCAAAGGAGAGGAAGGAGGACAGGGGGAAGAGGGGGAGGGGAAGGGAGAGTGAGGGGGAGGGAAGGAGGACAGGGGAAGAGAGGGAGTGAGGCGACAGCAGCAATCAAGGTGTGTGCCCAGTCTAGCCACCAGGAGGCAGAGTGGAACGGCCGGGACGGCAGGACAGTGTCAGCGCAACGTCTCATTGGAATGTCACCTGAGATTAGGAAAATCTCCCTCTTCCTTGTATAATCTGTCGCTTTCCAGTTTTGTGCGCTGTGCTGTGCGCTGTGTGTGTGTGCATGTGTGTGTGTGTGCGTGCGTGTGTGTGTGTGTGTGTGTGTGGTGAAAAGTGGATGAGTGCTGGTGATGCAGACAAAGTGTTATTAGCACGACACACACAGTCACTCACTCACCTGACAGGGTTGAAGTGGCGGGGTTCTGAGCGTTCCCGCGGTGGCCGTGGTAACAGGGGGGTGCGTCCTGCGTTTGAGTCGAGCTCTGTGGGAAGGGAGGGGTGGTGGGAGCGGCCAGGCCGGGTGGAGGAGGATGGGGTACATGATGGAGGCTCCAGGCCCTGGGTGCGTCTGTCAGGGGGCTTATATGGGGCAATGCCCTCGTTACGCCAGTGTGGGCCTGGACTGGTGGAGCGGGAGGAGTGGGCACTGGAAGACTTGCTGTGGGCACCCTGCCCGCTGGCTTTGGCCTGGTGGTACCGGTGAGCTGCAGGGAACAAGCACAGGAAACCACAATATTAGTAGAGGCATAGGTTATATACCATGGAGAATCAGAACAACTGTGCAGATGACTCTGGCATCAAACAGACAACAGTCAGTGTAGAAATAGAATAGTTCCAGGGTTGATCCAAGGATCAACATAGCAGAGCACACATTGCAACAGCCCCTCACAACTGGTGGCAGTCACAGCGCATTTGCATGTCTTATGACTGCAAGAGATGAAGCGACTGATGCAATCAGATGAATGATTGAAGGCATAATCTTGACTTTGGTGTAGGGTAGGCCTACAGCTCATAAAAACCTGGAGACCTGTAAAAACCCTTTCATATGAGTTCCTGGGTTAGAAATGCAACACCAAGCATTAATTCAGCCCCAGTCAGTTGTCCAGACACAAGGCCACTGACATCATTGGTCTGGCAGCAGTGTGGACTCATGGAGAGGGAAGAGCTCTTCTACCCACAGCACAGAGTAACACCAGCCCCAGGCCTGGCTATCACACACGAGGGTAAACATTAACTGATATGAATGGTTATGGCAGCCGTCATGTCATGTTTATGACAGCGTGATGAGGGCTTTATGAGTGAAGTGTAGTGTTGTCTGAAAGGCCATTGATGATGTTGAATGAGGTAGCACTATGGTTGCACTGTGGTAACACTATGGTAACACTATGATAGCATTATGGTAGGACTATGATAACACTGTGATAGCACTTTGGTTGCATTGTGTAAGCACTGTGGTACCACTATGGTAACACTATTATAGCATTATGGTAGCAATATGATAACACTGTGGTAGCACTGTGATAGCATTGTGGAAGCACTGTGGTGCCACTATGGTAACACTATTATAGCATTATGGTAGCAATATGATAACACTGTGGTAGCACTGTGATAGCATTGTGGAAGCACTGTGGTACCACTATGGTAACACTATTATAGCATTATGGTAGCAATATGATAACACTGTGGTAGCACTGTGATAGCACTGTGGAAGCACTTTTTTTATTTTATTTTTTCACCTATATTTTACCAGGTAGGCCAGTTGAGAACAAGTTCTCATTTACAACTGCGACCTGGCCAAGATAAAGCAAAGCAGTGCGACATAAATAACAACACAGAGTTACACATGGAAAAAACAAAACATACAGTCAATAACACAATAGAAAAAAAGTCTATATACAGTGTGTGCAAATTAGGTAAGATAAGGGAGGTATGGTGGCGAAATAATTACAATTTAGCAATTAAACACTGGAGTGATAGATGTGCAGAAGATGAATGTGCAAGTAGAGATACTGGGGTGAAAAGGAGCAAAAAATATATATATACAATAACAGTATGGGGATGAGGTAGTTGGATTGGCTATTTACAGATGGGCTATGTACAGGTGAAGTGATCTGTGAGCTGCTCTGACAGCTGGTGCTTAAAGTTAGTGAAGGAGATATGAGTCTCCAGCTTCAGTGATTTTTGCAATTCGTTCCAGTCATTGGCAGCAAAGAACTGGAAGGATAGGCGGCCAAAGGAGGAATTGGCTTTGGGGGTGACCAGTGAAATATACCTGCTGGAGCGCGTGCTATGGGTGAGTGCTGCTATGGTGACCAGTGAGCTGAGATAAGGCGGGGCTTTACCTAGCAAAGACTTATAGATGACCTGGAGCCAGTGGGTTTGGCGACGAATATGAAGCGAGGGCCAGCCAACGAGAGCATACAGGTGGCAGTGGTGGGTAGTATATGGGGCTTTGGTGACGAAACGGATGGCACTGTGATAGACTGCATCCAATTTGCTGAGTAGAGTGTCGCCGAAGGATAGTCAGTTTTACGAGGGTATGTTTGGCAGCATGAGTGAAGGATGCTTCGTTCCAAACTAGACTTAATTTTGGATTGGAGATGTTTAATGTGAGTCTGGAAGGAGAGTTTACAGTCTATCCAGACACCTAGGTATTTGTAGATGTCCACATATTCTAATTCAGAACCGTCCAGAGTAGTAATGCTGGACGGGCGGGCAGGTGCTGGCAGCAATCGGTTGAAGAGCATGCATTTAGTTTAACTTGCATTTAAGAGCAGTTGGAGGCCACGGAAGGAGAGCTGTATGGCATTGAAGCTTGTCTGGAGGTTAGTTAACAGTGTCCAAAGAAGGGCCAGAAGTATACAGAAGGGTGTCGTCTGCGTAGAGGTGGATCAGAGAATCACCACCAGCAAGAGTGCCATCATTGACGTATGCAGAGAAAAGAGTCGGCCCGAGAATTGAACACTGTGGCATCCCCATAGAGACTGCCAGAGGTCTAGACAACAGGCCCTCCGATTTGACACACTGAACTCTGTCAGAGAAGTAGTTGGTGAACCAGGCGAGGCAGTCATTTGAGAAACCAAGGCTGTTGAGTCTGCCGATAAGAATGTGGTGATTGACAGTCGAAAGCCTTGGCCAGGTCGATGAATACAGCTGCACAGTATTGTCTCTTATCGATGGAGGTTATGATATCGTTTAGGACCTTGAGCGTGACTGAGGTGCACCCATGACCAGCTCGGAAAGTAGATTGCATAGCGGAGAAGGTACGGTGGGATTCGAACTGGTCGGTGATCTGTTTGTTAACTTGGCTTCGAAGACCTTCGAAAGGCAGGGTAGGATAGATATAGGTCTGTAGCAGTTTGGGTCTAGAGTGTCTTCCCCCTTTGAACAGGAGGATGACCGCAGCAGCTTTCCCATCTTTGGGGATCTCAGACGATATGAAAGAGAGGTTGAACAGCCTAGTAATAGGAGTTGCAACAATTTCGGTGGATAATTTTAGAAAGAGAGGGTCCAGATTCTGCAGCTCTTTCAGAACATCAGCTATCTGGATTTGGGTGAAGGGGAAATGGGGGAGGCTTGGGCAAGTTGCTGTGGGGGGTGCAGGGCTGTTGACCGGGGTAGGGGTGGCCAGGTGGAAAGCATGGCCAGCCGTAGAAAAATGCTTATTGAAATTCTCTATTATCGTAGATTTATCGGTGGTGACAGTGTTTCCTAGCCTCAGTGCAGTGGTCAGCTGGGAGGAGGTGCTCTTATTCTCCATAGACTTTACAGTGTCCCAGAACATTTTGGAGTTTGTGCTGCAGGATGCAAATTTCTGTTTGAAAAAGCTAGCCTTTGCTTTCCTAACTGCCTGTGTATATTGGTTCCTAACTTCCGTGAAAAGTTGTATATCGCGAGGGCTATTCAATTCTAATGCAGATCGCCACAGAATGTTTTTGTGCTGGTCAAAGGCAGTCAGGTCTGGGGTGAACCAGGGGCTATATCTGTTCCTGGTTCAACATTTTTTGAATGGGACATGCTTATTTAAGATGGTGAGGAAAGCACTTTTAAAGAATAACCAGGCATCTTCTACTGACGGTATGAGGTCAATATCCTTCCAGGATACCCGGGCAAGGTCGATTAGAAAAGCCTGCTCGCTGAAGTGTTTTAGGGAGCATTTGACAGTGATGAGGGGCGGTCGTTTGACCTCAGACCCATTACGGACGCAAGCAATGAGGCAGTGATCGCTGAGATAGAGGTGTATTTAGAGGGCAGGTTGGTTAGGATGATATCTATGAGGGTGCCTGTGTTTACGGATTTGGGGTTGTACCTGTGGTAGCACTAGTTTGGTTACAAGCTTTGGTTACTAGCTAGCTACCTTTTGAGTTTGGATCCCGTGATGCGGTTGGCATCAGTTGCTGGGACCGCTGCTATTTGTCTAGGGTTCCTGCCGACCAAGGGTCTGGTGAGCTGCTTGGCGTAGCAGCTAGCCTAGCTGCCACTGTTAGCTGCCTTACAAGCTAGCAGGGTTTCCTTGAGGGCTTGAACGCAGCCCGTGACACAGTTAGCCTTTGTGGCTGGGACCGCGGATTGTCCCGGGGTTGTTTCTGTCTAGATCCCTGCTGTTTGTTTCTGTTTCCATCTTCCCTGCGACCTGCCCTGTCTGGAACTGCAAGGTGTAACAGCGTAGCCTACATTGCTACCATGACAAAGACCAAGGCTGGTGGGAGTACCGTTGAGGACAACAGGTGAAGGATCATTTAAATGAACAGAAATAGTTCTACAAGCAGCTGTTATGGTAGCACTATGGTAGCACTGTTGTAACACTATGGTAGCACTGTTGTAACACTATGGTAGCACTGTTGTAACACAATGTAACACTATGGTAAGACTGTGGTAGCACTGTGGTAACACTATGGTAACAGCATGGTAACTTTGTGGTAACACTATGGTACCACAGTGTGAGCTGTACAACTCCTGACCTGAGTTGTATCAGATAAGCGGTTCAAATGGATACAATTGTAAAACAATTGTGAACCGTGCAGACTGACCAGAATTAGATACAATACAGTACAATATAATACAATACAACTCAGTGACTATAAAGGGTAAAGGGCTGGTTGTTTTGGTAGAGGTGACCTCACCGAAGGCGGCACAGCGGCAGGGGTCATGCTTGTCCAGATAGTGTTCTAATGTGTCCCATCCCCCACCCACACGCACCATCACATGAGTACGAAGGACCTGAGGAGAGAGAGAGAGAGAAAGGAGACAAGGTTACAACCCTGACAAACATGGCATCAATTCACAAATTCACTCTCATAATGAAGACTAGCAGGAGGCTATATACTATGAAGCTTAGCACACACGTACAAAACCAAACCCTGCGTACACACACACACACACACAACCGCTCACGCACACAAAATGTTTAAAAAAACTAAAGTGATGTTTAAACCCAGTGACAAGGTGCGATACCACACAGACTGCAGATCAAGTCAATAGATATGTAAATCCAACAAGTGGGGCAGAATGCTGAGTGCTTGGCCTGGAGTCCCTCCCCCTTCCCCCAAAATGATGTAACACTCCCATCAGATGCACCCCTGCCAGTGCCCATGCCTCCGCCTCCTCCCACATTTCATCGCCATGCCAACACACAATTAAAAAGAGAGGGGAGAAGAATAAAGACGCACACTGCTATGAAAGACACTCCTTTTCTCCTCCTCTCAGCTGGCGTAACCATGCTTTTAGAGAGGGGGGGTGAATTAGCATGGTAACAACTCATCCTGCCCCTCCTCTCTTCTACAATTTCATCTAGAAGAGAGGAGAGGGGGTTGAGCGAGAGAAGAGAGGGGGAGAGGAGAAGAGAGGAGAGGGGGTTGTTCATTGAGGCAAACAGACCCAGAGTATGAAGCCCAGACAGAGTCTTTTTCTCTTTGTCTCTCTCTTTCCCCTGCAGGCAGATGCATTCCTCACAGCAGGGAGAGAGAGGCTGTATATTTAGCTTGATGTGAAAGTCCTGTGGATGCAACCTCGCCAGCCTGCCTCCTCTCTGGATTGTGTAGTCACTGCTGCCAGCCACATGTTTCATTCAGGGGCTGGGCCCGTGTCTCTGTGGCCAGGCCAGGCAGTGCCATGAGGGTGCTCTGGGTGAGCTGGATATTGCGGGGAGCCATACTGCACTAAATCACGTGGCCATGCAAGGCCTCCCACACTGACTCAGGACATCTACCACCTGTCCTTTGCTGCTCTTCAACATGCCCACCACACCGCCAACACAACACACTGCCTGTCTGCAAAACAGCTGTCCTCTGCCTTCCTTCTTCTTTTCTAGCTCTAGTCCTTTACTGCTGCCACTCTACTCCTGAAACTTTTGGTCTTGTTCCCATCAGAGAGGCTATGTGATGGTAAACTGTTGGCCTATTGTCTATTGTCTGGTCCACTAGTGGTGTCCCACTATGCCTGACCCAGCCTCTGTGCTGTGAGTACCATGATAAGGATGAGTTGATTCCCTGGGACCAGTGATGCCCCAGCCCTCTGCCCCAGCAGCCACTCCATCAGTGATGGGGTACCCCACACTCCACAACTCCATAGAGCCAACCCCTGTTTCTATGTCAACGGCGAACAGAGACTCCTTGTAATCACGATGGGGGTGGAGTAAACCAATTCCCTCCCAAATCAGGCTTGAAGTTTTAAGCTCATGGCCAGCTGACACTGTACTACAACCCCAAGCACTCTTCCCTTGAACATGGGCGACCTCCCTGGGGGAGTCCGCCCCAGTCACTCTCCTCCATTTATTTATCCCCCTTTATCCCCTCACTTCCTCCCTCTCTCCTACACCTCATCCTCTAACCTGCACTCTTAGTCAGACTTTGGCAGCTGAATGAGGCCTGTTGGCTTTGATGGTGGCAGCCAGCAGGCTAGCTTCCTCCCTGAAGATAAATATGGAAGCGTGTTGGCTGGGCTGCACTAGTGGCTGCTGGGGGATATGTATAATCGCTGTCCTCCTCAGTGAGTGGAGGAGAATGCGGAGACAGTGCGGGGGGGGGGGGGGGTAATCTGACAGTGAAATGACTCCTACATACAATCTCCAGACAGGCTTTACACTAAGATGTGTGACACGCTTCGAACACACTCCAACTACACACTTAAGTTTAACACTTTACCTGCTTCAAAAGCCACTACACTTTAGTTTTAACACTTTATTTGCTTCCAACAAAGCCACGGCACTAAAGTTAACACTTCTATGTTATCTGCTTCCAAAATAGCCACTACACTATAACATACTATACAAGTAAGACCCTACTAAAACTGGCACTCCACTACATACCATACAGCCAAACACACAGTCAGTCATCCAATCTTTAAGAAACTTTTAACAGAAACATCTCACTGAGGTGTAAAAGCATACCACAGATCCGAACATACACACTAACGGACCTACATTACTAGCCATTTTAAACTCGGGGAACGTTTGAGCTGCTCAAAAGAGGAGTGGACATTTTGAGAGCATTGGGAAGGCAGACATCCTGGAAATGCATACGATTTGGACTGGCATCCGTTGAGTCCATTAATTGGGCGGAGGTACATGGGAAGTAAGAAACAGAATCGATCTATCTGGCAGGGAGCCTACCTGCAGGCAGAGGTCCGGAGGGCAAGATAAAGTTGCAGTGGCGACACCAGGCAGAGCCCAGACTGAGGCACACAGCCTAGCAGAAGCAAGCAGCAGAGCAGGACAGATAATGGCCCGTACAGGAAATGACCCAAAACTCTATTTGTGTCACGCTGGGCCAGCGTGTATGGGAGTTGGGAGGTCTGGGCCAGCCATTAGGGAGGTACCAAGAGGCAGAGCAGTGGACTGGGAATAGGTCAGATCAGTTCAGATTATAAACAATATGCAGCCTGGACTGGGGAGAGTGAGATCACTGTACATACTGTAGTTCAGGGGACATTGATTATATCTACAGAATAGTTTGTTTGTTTGACCCTATTCTGGTTTTCCTTGCAGCAACAAATTTAGTTAAATATACACACTGCATGCCTCCATTGTAATACTGTGTAAGCAGTCATCACAACAGCAGCATATGAACATTTGACAATCTAATTTCTCCTGAGCATAATATTTGCATTTATCCAAAATATTAACTGTAGCCTACTATAAAACTGCAGTGCAATCTAAGTGATATTAGAGTAATCCAAAGTCACGTCCATGAGCTGTGAAAAAGACAAAGAACCAGGCCTCCCGGGTGGCGCAGTGGTCTAGGGCACTGCATCGCAGTTCTAACTGCGCCACCAGAGTCTCTGGGTTCGCGCCCAGGCTCTGTCGCAGCCGGCCGCGACCGGGAGGTCCGTGGGGCGACGCACAATTGGCATAGCGTCATCCGGGGTAGGGAGGGTTTGGCCGGTAGGGATATCCTTGTCTCATCGCGCTCCAGCGACTCCTGTGGCGGGCCGGGCGCAGTGCGAGCCAGCCAAGGGGGCCAGGTACACGGTGTTTCCTCCGACACATTGGTGCGGCTGGCTTCCGGGTTGGAGGCGCGCTGTGTTAAGAAGCAGTACGGCTGGTTGGGTTGTGCTTCGGAGGACGCATGGCTTTCGACCTTCGTCTCTCCCGAGCCCGTACGGGAGTTGTAGCGATGAGACAAGGTAGTAATTACTAGCGATTGGATACCACGAAAATTGGGGGGAAAATGGGATATAAAAAAAAAAAAAAAAAAAAAAGACAAAGAACCAATCTATGGACTCTTGGACTGTGTAAAGGTGCAATGGTTAACCTGGTTACTAATGCATCCACAGGTTTAAGACATACTCACGTATGCACGCGCACGCAGACACACACACTACACTCAAGGCTGATTGTTGCCTATTCTTATGGTCTGGTTTAGTGGATGGGGTTGATGTTGATGGTCGGTTCATACCCGTATGAAGATCAGAGCGCTGGAGTCTCCCACTTTGTATTTCCCTTCAGACACCTTGGTCATGGGGAACTGGGCAGGGCAGGAGCAGCGGCCCAGGATCTCCCGCACCTACAGAGACATAACAGAACCCTGGTTACCACCCACAGCCTACGAAACATGACACTGCACATTCACACAGCTACAGAATGGGAACAACGGGCATAAACTGTTAATTCTCTGTTCAACCTTCCGTCTTCTTCATTTCAACTCTTCCTATGACATCATGCTTACTCATATCCATGACAAAATCCCCTCTGGTCCTGAGTGTTCTCTCTCTCTCTCTCTCTCTGTGTGTGTGTGTGTGTGTGTGTGTGTGTGTGTGTGTGTGTGTGTGTGTGTGTGTGTGTGTGTGTGTGTGTGTGTGTGTGTGTGTGTGTGTGTGTGTGTGTGTGTGTGTGTGTGTGTGTGTGTGTGTGTGTGTGTGTGTGTGTGTGTGTGTGTGTGTGTGTGCGTGTCAACAGTACAGTGATTATATTACATTAGGGTGAGACGTGGCTAGCCCTGGCTGTCTGTGTGTGTCTTAGCTTCAAGCAGAGCAGAGGTCCCTCTGAGTACCTGTGTAATGGAGGGCACATCTCTCCCTGCCTCACCAATTATTGCCTCATCTGCCTGGAACGCTTAGTCCAGCTCATTGCTGCAGTGCAAAAAGTCATAAAAGACACACAAATAAACATTACAGCACGCATACGCACAAACACACATACACTGCTGTGAAGACCTACGGACTGCAACAATAAGGAGAGGCCCTAACTAAAGCCAGAGGGATGACGTTAATTTGAGTCTGTGGGTTGAGAGAGAGACACGCTCCGGTACTGTACTGTGCAGTTGGGGGTGCTTATTTAGCACATTGGAGTCAGACAGAACTCTAGGGTGGGGCGAGAGAGGCCTGTGTTGTGCGGGCTCTCTCCCTCGCCTGGGATTGGCCCGCTTTGATGATATTCTTGGCAGCTCTCTCAGACAAAGGCGTGTGCACACTTGTCGACTGAGAGAAAGAGAGACAAACAACATCACAGAGGACAAAAATAGGCGAGCTGAGCAAGGACAAAGAATTTTGCAGGGCTCTGGCAGTGCACCTCCTTGCACAAAGGCGGAGGTAGCGGTCCTGCTGCTGGGTTGTTGCCCTCCTACGGCCTCCTCCACGTCTCCTGATGTACTGGCCTGTCTCCTGGTAGCGCCTCCATGCTCTGGACACTACGCTGACAGACACAGCAAACCTTTTTGCCACAGCTCGCATTGATGTGCCATCCTGGATGAACTGCACTACCTGAGCCACTTGTGTGGGTTGTAGACTCCGTCTCATGCTACCACTAGAGTAAAAGCACTGCCAGCATTCAAAAGTGACCAAAACATCAGCCAGGAAGCATAGGAACTGAGAAGTGGTCTGTGGTCACCACCTGCAGAATCACTCCTTTTTTGGGGGTGTCTTACTAATTGCCTATAATTTCCACCTTTTGTCTATTCCATTTGCACAACAGCATGTGAAATTTATTGTCAATCAGTGTTGCTTCCTAAGTGGACAGTTTGATTTCACAGAAGTGTGATTGACTTGGAGTTACATTGTGTTGTTTAAGTGTTCCCTTTATTTTTTTGAGCAGTGTATTTAGCTGGAGGCTGTATCAATGTTGCAGGCAATGTTCCCTCTAAACAGTGTTCCCCCTAAACTGTGTTCCCTCTAAACTGTGTGCATGCGTGGGTGTGCAGTAGCCCAGAGACTGCTGCGCAGCTCCCCAGGATTGCCACGCAGAGCGCAGAAGAAATATCAGCCCATGGAAAGAAGCAAGAGATTGAACTTCACTCAACTTTCTAGAGTTTTCCCTGTTAGTTAACACTATCAACGTTTCCCTTTACTAATACAATTCAAAGCAACATACCGAAACAAAACAAACTACGCAAGAGATTTTGTTGTAGGCAGAACGCATGATATCTCTCCTGCTCCAGCCCTGTGGTCATAGCTAGGCTCACGAAAAATCATTTTGTGGGTGCTGTACAGCTCCCACCAGACTATTGTAGCTCTCTACCCTTACTGTGTATTGTGGTAGCTGTTTTATACAGTCTCCGGTTACTATTATATTAGTTCATTTGATGAATCCGTAATTAGCATAAGAAATATTTTATATTTATTTGTTTTATACATTTTCTTCACATTCTGAGCTGAGAGAACACAGCATCACCATGATGCTGGGCGTGCATTGCTGCTCCTCGTGTGAAGCTGAACTACAAGTAGAAGATGGTCATGACCTATGCCCCCCCTGCCTAGGTGTTGGCCACCTGCGTGAGGCCTTTCTGACCCCTGCATTAACTGCGCCATCCTGCCTGTGAAGGTGAGGGAAGCGCGGCGAGCCAGAGTTGAGGGCCTGGTTTTCAAATATAATTTACCAGCGTCAGACGTTATTTGCCAGGACCCACCCTGGTCCACTGAAAGAGGGAAAACCCACAAAGCCGATGGCGCCCCCCTGGTAAAAAGACAAGAGCTTCACTTGTGAAGGTCGATTCCTTATCCTCTCAGATAGAGCAGCTAAAAACGCTTTTGCGTTCCTTCAAGCCCCCTGAGTTGGGGCCCTCTAGCACTTCCTTCAGACATGGGGGACGCAACAGAGGACTCAGATAGCCGTGATGATGACCTGCTCTCCACTCAGGCAGCCAACCGGCACTTTAGTGACCAGGATGGTGACACACCCAACATGGCGAAGGAGGTACCAACCAGTGTTGTGGACCCATTCAGTCTGAACGCTAAAGATGGGTCAGAGGAGTCATTCCGAGGCTCTGATCACACAGAGTCAGAAGAAAGCTCTGCCTCATTACACACTGTCCTACGTCCGGCCTTTGCTAGGCTAGATCTTGATGACCCTCAAGCCACAGCCCCTGCAGCTAACCCGTTCTTTAAGGCGGCCCCAGCAGCTAACCCGTTCTTTAAGAAGGCCCCAGCAGCTAACCCGTTCTTTAAGGGGGCCCTAGCAGCTAACCCGTTCTTTAAGGTGGCCCCTGCAGCTTACCCGTACTTTAAGAAGCCTTTCAACTGTCAACTGTCTAAAACACACACACAAAAGTGTAAGATATTGAACCGTGCTAGGGGCCACAAGGTCACACAGGAAGCATGCGGAAATGGAACTGGAGTGATGTGTGAGAGCTAGTGGAGGAATTATGGAGATTAATTATGGAAAGAGAGAGAGAAAAAGAGAGAAAGAGAAAAAAAAGAGAGAGAAAAAGAGAGAGAGAGAGAAAGGGAGAAAACCAATGCCCTACATCTGCAGCAAGAATCAGACAGCCCCACGGTACACCCCTATACTATGAAGGAATTCTGTAATCATCTCAAGCTGGAGAATGCTCATGTATCTGGAGGGATGTTACGTAAACACAACAATCTGCTTTGTTCAGTCATGAAAAACTAGAGAAAGTGTTGTGAAATTCAGATTAATTAGTGTTCCCTGGTTTGCCTTCGAACAGGGAGTATTTGCAAGATATATTTTCCCTCCTTTGATAATTGAGTCCACACACCATATCTGTGGTTTCTGATACTCCGCCTCCAACAGAGATTGAAGTAATCGACTATTTATTGCCTTCCTTCCTGTCCTACATAGGGACGGAGGAAAGCACAAGGTAGGCCATGGAGGAGATAAGGTGAGGAGTGAGGCTCGTCCAAACCCCGGAGACACACCATTGACATACGTAATTGGGACACAGAGGAAATGGGAGTGGGGGTGAGAGAGTGATTTGTGTATGTCAAAGTTCACTCTTCAGGTGATATTTTAAACAGTTTGGAATGTAGCAGTTATTGGCATGTGAAAGGAACTTTGACAGTTAATGACTGTCTAGCTGAGTTTTGAAATAAGAGTAATTGATTGTTCCTTTAGCCACAAAGCTTTGCAGTAGTTTGGTACATTGTGAATGACCACAGACGTGCTAATCTGCTTTTGCTTGTTTTTATGTTCAATAAAGGGATGACTGTGATGACTGTGTCCCAGCCTCTACAACAATCCAACTGAGTGATGTAACACCTTACACCATAGGATTTTACGTTTCAGGCATTTTCAGGGTTTGATTTCTGTCCCAGAAAGATAAAATCCTTGTGGAAATGGAAGAGAATGAATAGATTATCTAACATTATGAGCAGCTCTCTAATAAATGACATAAAAAAGAGGAACAGGGGGGACATTGTTTTAATCTGCTTCCTGCTGGGGGTCTCTAGAAATGACTGGACACGTCCCAACACAAACCATACAATCAGATGAGTAATGGAATCTTCTTCGAGTTGAATCTAGGCCACAGGGGGTTCTTGGCAGGGAGGAGCATATTTGGAATTTCAGGGACGATTACTCTTTTAGCCTCTCACGTAACTCTGGACTAAAAACACTGGACACAGAAACCATATCTTCTTATGCAATCCACTTTCCTCAAAAGACAAACAGTTGTGGGTGCAATCAAAGTACATTTAATTGGCCTTCTCAGCCAGCCATTTTTCTCCAATTGAGGCTAATTTATGCTGGACAGGTTAAGAAAAAATGTGCTCATCTAAATAGAAAGGAATAACCAAATGTTTATGTTTACGGTGACGAAAGTGTGCTGTTGAACCAATACCCTGAGGGAAGCAGCACTGTTGGAGTGATCATGTACACCAAAAGGCTCCTCAACAGCTTCTAAACCCAAGCCATAAGACTGCTGAACAATTCATAAAATCGCCACCAGACATTTGACATTGACCCCCACTCCCTTTGTACACTGCTGCTACTCGCTGTTTGTTTGCTACCTATACATAGCCACTTCGCCCCCACCTAAACGTGCAGATTACCTCAACTAGCCTGTACCCCCGCACACTGACTCGGTACCGGTGCCCCCTGTATATAGCCTCGTTATTGTTATTCTAATTGAGTTACTTTTTATTATTACTTTTTATTTTAGTCTACTTGGTAAATATTTTCTTCTTCTTGAACTGCACGGTTGGTTAAGGGCTTGTAAGTAAGCATTTCACGGTAAAGTCTACACTTGTTGTACTCGGCGCATGTGACAAATAAAGTTTGATTTGATGTGGGTACTTGTAAGAACACTATTCCTTACTGTATGCTACACCAAGAGAGTAGACCAGCTGAGGATGGTGAGAACAGGGACTACAAATGTAAACTAAAACCAAGAACATTTCGTTTGGGACTATGGAAAGAATGGCAACGCTGTTACTTAGAAATTAAGTGTACAATTATAATTAGATTTATTTAGCTTCTTGGTTGATGCTGCAACCTTTATAAAAGCGATCACTCACAACAATAAACAGCTCTGTATTTTAGTAAGGTGAATTGTATTAGTAACGTTGCTTAAGGGGGACGGCCTACCTAGAATTTCAAGATAGGTTTCCCAAAAAAAACTATCTTTTGACCACATGCCAGCCCTTCTGCTTAGCGCTGTGTGACAAAATAAAAAACAAGTGTCTGGGGGAGGGGTTGAAACCAGCCGTGATAACAACACTGCACTGCCTCCATCTTAACACATCACATTGCCATGCAGAGGACACAGTGACACAGTCACTGTATGTAACTGGACTCTTTACAATTCAAACAGCAACATGTTTATTCCTTGTTTATTCCTTGTGCAGAAATAGGAATGTGTATCTGACTTTAGGAGAAACTGACAATTTCAGAAACAGGGTTGGAGTAATTTCCAGTTCAAAATCAAATAAAGGAGGGATGCTTGAACTGGTTAGTTGTTCTGATCACCATCGAGGAGCCAGACCACTCTAATCTCAGTCCATAGCTTACTATGGAACAGTGCTTTACTATTTTATCATCAGACTAGACTGTTGTCTGTTTTCAGCCAATGTTATACGAGTGACTGGCAATAGACAGTGATTCGTGATTCTGCCAGTCTACACCTGAGACTCCAGGCAAGGTTCAGCTGGGTGAGGTGCCTTAAAACAAGACTACTCACCCAAACAAAAACACACATGAATGTTAAGCACGTGCACAAGTACACAGTTTCAACTGTAAATGTAGCTAGACACTACAATATTGACATATAACCAACACCAATCTGTGAAGTCAGCCCTTTGGTCTGTGTCCTGTCACATGATGGAGAGCAGAAAAGACAGAGGTCTGTTCTGTATAAGAGTCAGCTGAACTAATAAATCACCATAAAATGATAAAACACTTCGGGCCCAGTCAGTCTGCACACTGATCTCATGTTGAAAACTATCCCAAGAAGTGTGTGTGTGTGTGACGCTGCAAACAGAAACAGAGACATGCTCTCCCAGCAAAGCCCATGAGCCTGACACACTGCAAGCCATGATGACCTACTTTTCCTCTCTTTCTCACCCTCCCTCTATCTTTCCCTGTGTGTAAAATTCATTAGTCGGGTGGAGCAGAGTGTACAGTAAAGACACTCCAGGCATACTATCTGTTGTTGTGTTTCTCCTTGTTTTCTGAATGCATGAACTATACCATAAGTGATCATACAGCAGCCCCCTCCCCCCGAGTGCCTGCTCCTCTTCCTGTGTCTACTCCCAGACCATCAGGGCCCATCAGACCATCTCAGTGTGAGATGACCGCCATAGATAACAGCGTTGGCATCACTGGCAGTCTCTTCCCTTCTCCTCTCCCCTGCCACCAACAAATCATACTGTTTGTTGCCTTATCGTCTCCAAGGGAAGAAGTTGGGGGATGGGGGCTGTGGGGGGCCGTTGTGCGTTTATGAAATAAACCAGAGGCCGAGTGTTTAAGCCTGAGGGTGAGGAGTAGACACAAACAATTTTGTGGAAACAACGAGAGAGGGGGGGGAAGAAGCACAAAGGCTTCCTTTTAGAACACAGGCAGAGCTCCCAGCGTCTGCCATTACTGTCCTTGAGGGTGCATGCTGGCCAGCAAAATGTATGCGTCAGTATGTGTGTGTAAAACCTGAATGTAGTAAGTGAATGTGCACCCCTAAGGTCTAAGGGCACTAAACTACTTCCATATATACTCTCATATTTTTTTTTACTGGTACCGGGCTACCTTCAGATGAGTCTTGTGGGTGTCTGAGAACAAAACAAATGACATGTAGCCTACTATCGATGGTGGCTCATATTAGTGTGTAGCCCAAACTGTTTGGACGCTGCAGACAGAAGTTGGCAGATCGGCTGTACCGACTTCAGTCTCGTGACGCTTACGGGGGTCGTAGAGCAAAACACCATCATGTTGGTGATGTTTCCATAGAGGGGTCATATTATTTTGTAGTCTAAACCGTTGGGAAGCTACCAACGTTTTCATGAGAAGACCAATTTTTAAGATGTCGCCTGGTCTGACAAACATCGATGTAGCTCTGCCACCTTCCACCGCAGATGCAGAAGGCTGACATCGGCACATGCGGTGGATTGAGGTGCAGCCCATGCCAAAAACAGATTTCTATATTCAGATTTTGACGGTCATTTTTTTATTATGCTATTTTGATTTACGCAGGGACAGTTTTAATGGCTGTGTAAGTGCATTAGCGGCCAAGTATGTTATGTATGTGTTATTGTATATGAGCCTGTATTAGAGTTCTATGTAGGCCACTAACTCCAGGGCCTGTGTGCTTTCCAAGCCCACAGCTGAGAGAACAACACACTGTAGGTAGGCCTGTGACGGTAATTGAATAACTGTGTAACTGACAGTTATGAAAATAAAATAACTGTCAAAACCGTTTAAATAGGCCTACATTCATTTTAGGATATTTATTTTATTAACTTTCTTTTCATGTAGATTAAATTTACCTATTAGTGGGACTGTTTACTAAATGATTATTACAAAATTGTTTAGCTAACTTAATCTGTCTATTAAACGTTCTACATCTCCTCTTCAAAGTGGCGGCAGCGTAGCCTAGTGGTTAGAGCGTTGGACCAGTAACCGAAAAATTGCAAAATCCCCGAGCTAACGAGGTACTAATCTGTCGTTCTGCCCCTGAACAATGCAGTTAACCCACTGTTCTTAGGCCATCATTGAAAATAAGAATTTGTTCTTAAACTGACTTGCCTAGTTAAATAAAGAAATACAAATTTAAAAGTGTTCTTTGATGCAGGTTCTAATCTGCTAGATGTGCAGGGGTGTAGAGCGCTATAGGCTATGGCACTTTCTTTTATACAAATGCACTTTTTAAATGCTTGCTAGTAAATAAATAAATAGGTATTTTAAAAAGTTTGGACTATTCATTAATTATTCAACAGCAGTCGACAGGGTTGTTATGGCTCTGAGGCCAATGTTGTGTCAAATGGACAATGCCCCAATCCTCTCCAACCTAACATGGTATAACTTGATACTGAATCTTTTCTTAATTTATAGACTAATCAACACTGATCAGGCCCTGTCCTGGTCGATATGCCACCCTAGGCAAGACAACAACAAAAAATGGCATCCTCCTATCCCTGCAAAGTAGAATGAATAGCCTAGGCTATACTGTCAGCCCACAATGCAATTTTATGAATGCCCATGTGGTAGCCTACCTTTTGAAAAACAGGCTATTTACCGTCAATCCTTCCATTTGGTTACATTAACTTCTGTTAATGCATGTATTAAAGTGGATAAATAGCCTCTACCATCCGTTCAATTGGCGAACGTGCAATCACTAGAGAATAAACTGGATGAGCTCCGTTCGAGACTATCCAATCAACGTGTGTAACGCCCATCGGAAGAAGTGGACCAAGGTGCAGCGTGGTGCGTGTTCATGATACTTTATTTACACAGAACACTCAAACAAAACAACAAAAGAATAACGAACGTCACGTTCTGAAGGCTTCTCAGAGCTAACAAAAACCAACATCCCACAACCTAAGGTGGCAAAACAGGCTGCCTAAGTATGATTCCTAATCAGACAACGATAGACAGCTGTCCCTGATTGAGAACCATACCCGACCAAAACATAAAAACACAAAACATAGAATGCCCACCCCACATCACACCCTGACCTAACCAAATAGAGAAACAAAATGTCTCTCTAAGGTCAGGGCATGACAGTGTGATCTGAAAAACTGTAACATCCTGTTTCTCAGTCGTGGCTTAAATATAACTCTGTTTTTTCTATATATCAGCAGACAGGACAAAACAGCAGCTCGGGGGGGGGGGGGGTCTCTTTGTTAACAACAGTTGGTGCGTGATCGCTAATATTAAGCAAATCTTGAGGTTCTGCTCACCTGAGTTAGAATACCTCATGATTCTATACTATTTACCAAGAGTTTTTCATCTATATTTTTCGTAGCTGTCTGTTTACCACCAGAAACCGATATTGGCAGTAAAACCGCACTCAACGTGCTGTATAGGTCCATAAGCAAACAAGAAAATGCTCACCCAGAGGCAGCGCTCATAGTGGCCAGTGACTTAATGCAGGAAAACTGAAATCCGTTTTACCTCATTTCTACCAGCATGGCACCTGTGCAACAAGAGGTGAAAACTCTAGATCACCTTTACCCCAAACACAGAGACGCCTACAAAGCTCTCCCTCACCCTCGACTTGGCAAATATGACCATAACTCCATCTTCCGGATTCCTGCTTACAAGCATAAACTCAAACAGGAAGTACGAGTGAAGCGCTCAATATGGAAGTGGTCCGATTAAGCGGTTGCTAAGCTACAGGACTATTTCGCAGACTGGACTGGAACATGTTCCGGGATTCAGCCCATGGCATTGAGGAGTTTACCACATCAGTCACCAGCTTCATTAATAAGTGCATTGACAACATTGACCATATATAAATATCCCAAACAGAAGCCATGGAAAACCAGACAACATCCGCACTGAGCTAAAGGATAGAGCTACAGCTTTCAAGAAGCGGGACTAATCCGGATGCTTATGAGAAATCCTGCTATACCCTCCGACAAACCATCAAACAGGCAAAGCTTCAATACAGGACCAAGATCAAATCCTACTACACCGGCTCTGATGCTCGTCGGATGTGGCAGGGCTTGCAAACTATCATGGATTACAATGGGAAACCCAGCACTGAGCTGTCCAGTGACGCAAGACTACCAGACGAGCTAAATACCGTCAATGTCTGCTTCGAGGCTAGCAACACTGAACCATGCATGAGAGCACCAGCTAGTCTGGACGACTGTGTGATCACACTCTCCGTAGCCGATGTGAGTAAGACCTTTAAACAGGTTAACATTCACAAGGCCGCAGGGCCAGATGGATTGCCAGGACGTGTACTGTGAGCATGCGCTGACCAGCTGGCAAGTGTCTTCACTGACATTTTCAACCTCTCCCTGACTCAGTCTGTAATACCTAAATGTTTCAAGCAGACCACCATAGTCCCTGTGCCCAAGAACGCCAACGTAACCTGTCTAAATGGACTATCGCCCTGTAACACTCACATCTGAAGCCATGAAATGCTTTGAAAGACTGGTCATGGCTCACATCATCATCATCCCAGACACCCTGGACCCACTCCAATTCGCATACCATTCCAACAGATCCACAGACGGAATATCTATTGCACTCCACACTGCCCTTTCCCACCTGGACAAAAGGAACACATACGTGAGAATGCTGTTCATTGACTACTGCTCAGCGGTCAACGCCATAGTGCCCTCCAAGCTAATCACTAAATTAAGGACCTGGGATTAAAAACCTCCATCTACAACTGGATCCTGGACTTATTGATGGGCCGTCCCCAGGTACTATGGGCTAGCCAACAACAAATCCCCCACGCTAACACAGGGGCCCCTCAGAGGTGCCTTCTTAGTCCCCTCCTGTACTCCCAGTTCACCCACGATTGCGTGGACGTGCATGACTCCAACACCATCATTATGTTTGCAGACGACACGATAGTGTTAGGCCTGATCACCAATGAGACAGTCTACACTGAGGTCAGAGACCTGGCAGTGTGGTGCCAGGACAACAACATCTCCCTCAATGTCAGCAAGACAAAGGAGCTGATAGTGGACTACAGGAAACGGAGGGCCGAGCACGCCTCCATCCATATCGACAGGGCTGTAGTGGAGCAGGTTGATAGCTTCAAGTTCCTCGGTGTCCACAACACTAAGGAATTATCATGGTCCACATCACTAAGGAATTATCATGGTCCACACACACACACACACACACCAACACAGTCGTAAAGAGGACACGACAACGCCTCTTCCCCCTTAGGAGGCTGAAAAGACTTGTCATGGGCTCTCAGATCCTCAAAAAGTTCTAAAGCTGCACCATTGAAAGCATCTTGACTAGCTGCATCACCGCTTGGTATGGCAACCGCTTGGCATCTAACTGCAAGGTGCTACAGAGTTCGTGAGGCCCAGCACATCACTGGTGCCTAGCTCCCTGCCATCCAGGACCTCTATACCAGGTGGTGTCAGAGGAAGACCCTAACAATTGTCAAAGACTCCAGCCACCCAAGTCATAGACTGTTCCCTTTGCTACCGCACGGCAAGCGGGACCGATGTACCAAGTCTGGAACCAACAGGACCCTGAACAGCTTCTATCCCCAAGCCATAAGACTGCTAAATAGATAGTTAAATAGTTAGCCTGGGTAGCTATTGGTTATCTGATTTGATCCTTTTTGCACTAACTCTTTTGACTCATCAAATGCGCTGCTGTTACTTTCAACATCTATCTTATTGCCAAGTCACTTTATCCCTATCTATATATACATACAGCATCTACTTCAATTACCTTGTACCCCTGCACATCGACTCGGTACTGGTACCCCGTGTACAGTGCCGTGAAAAGGATTTGCCCCTTTCTAATTTTCTCTATTTTTGCATATTTTGATACTGAACGTTATCAGCTCTTCAACCAAAACCTAATATTAGATAAAGGGAACCTGAGTTTACAAACAACAACAAAAATATTCTTTACTTTACATCCCTAAACCATCACATTACCACCACCATGCTTGACCGTTGGTATGAGGTTCTTACTGTGGAATGCAGTGTTTGGTTTTCACCAGACATAATGGGATCAATGTCATCCAAAAAGTTGACACAAGTTTGCCAAAAAGCACCTGGAAGCACCTGGATTATCATCAAGACTCTTAGAAGAATGTTCTATGGACAGATGAGTCCAAATTTGAACTTTTTGGATGACATAGGTCCCATTATTCCTGATGGGGACAGCTATGCTATAATACAAAGACGAAAATGACGATCATTAAAATAGAAACAAATACATGCAACATGTCCATAGCCTATTTATCAGTGACGCTGAAACAGGAAAGGGCCTTCCCCAAACTGTCTAGAATGTCATTGTATTCCGTAGCGTTAAGATCTCCCCTCACTGGAACTAAGGGGTCTAGCCCAAACCATGAAAAACAGCCCCAGACCAAACCCAGACTTGTCCTTCAGACTGCCAGATGGTGAAGCGTGATTCAACACTCACGACAACACATTTCCAATGCTCCAGAGTCCAGTGGCGGCGCTTTACACCCCTCCAGCCGACGCTTGGCATTGCACATGGTGTGGCTGAAATAGCCTGTCAGCAACGGTGTGGCTGAAATAGCCAAATCCACAAATTTGAAGGGGTCTCCACATACTTTGTATATATAGTGTATCTTTACTTTTACCTAAGTATGAAAATTGGGTACTTTTCCCACCACAAAGGAGAGGGTCAACACAAAAAATATGGGGGTGGGGGAGGGTGATGCACAACAGGGGGACGCAAGGCCACCCCCACTCACCAGAGTCATCATAATCACACTCTGACCACCAACAGAGGGAGGAAAAGAGAGACGCGTCATGGGTACATCAAATACAGCCTACAATAGGTCACAGTGCTACACAGAGTGTTGGACTTTAACAATGTTACCAGGATTAGAAGTGTCTGTTGTGTCCTCTCTCTACAATCTCCCCCTAGTAGCCTCCAGTAGCTCTTCACTTCAATCCTAATCTGTTCTTTTCCTCTACTTGATCTGTCATTACCCCTCCATTTGCCGTGAGGCTCACTATAGGTAATACTATTATTCTCATAATCATTTACATAAAGGTCATGGGACCTGGAGGAATGATTCAAAGTTATGTGACTGAAAAAATACCTTTATAGAAATCCCTCAATCATTCCAGCCCTACTTCTGGAATGTCTGAAGTGTCCTCTCTCCCCACTTCTCCACCCAGCACCTTTCTATCAGTCTTTTTCTTTATCAACTTTACCTTTACCTTTCTCTCCACCTTGCCCTTTCTTGGTGTCTTACCGTTGTCCAATGCATCTGTGGCCTCTGCCTCTCTCCTCCTCACAGCTGTTTCTCAGAGTTGGCCTCGTCCCATCTCTCTGCCTCCATCAGTCTCTGGTCCGGTCTCAGCCGGCTGTCCGTCAGCCCCACCCTATCCGGGGCCTAACCCGGATCATGAAAAACAGCCCCAGACCATTATTCCTCGTCCACCAAACTTGACAGTTGGCACTATGCATTCGGACAGGTAGCATTCTCCTGGCATTCGCCAAAACCTGATTCGTCCGTCGGACTGCAGGTGTTGAAGCCTGAATAATCACTCCAGAGAATGCTTTTCTACTGCTCCAGAGTCCAATGGCGGCGAGCTTTACACCACTCCAGCCGACGCTTGGCATTACGCATGGTGATCTTAGGCTTGTGTGTGGCTGCTTGGCAAAGGAAACTCATTTCATGAAGCTCCCGACAAACAGTTATTGTGCTGACATTGCTTCCAGAGGCACTTTTGTATATACAGCACCAGTCAAAAGTTTGGACACACCTACTCATTCAAGGGTTTTTCTTTATTTTTACTATTTTCTACATTGTAGAATAATAGTGAAGACATAAAAATTATGAAATAACACATATGGAATCATGTAGTAACAAAAAAAGTGTCAAACAAATCAAAATATATTTATATTTGAGATTCTTCAAAGTAGCCACTCTTTCCCTTGATGACAGCTTTGCAGTCTCTCAACCAGCTTCATGAGGTAGTTACATGGAATACTTTTCCAACAGTCTTGAAGGAGTTCCCACATATGCTGAGCACTTGTTGGCTGCTTTTCCTTCACTCTGCTTTTCACTCTCCTTCTTGGTCAAATAGTCGTTACACAGCTTGGACGTGTGTTTTGGGTCATTGTTCTGTTAAAAAACAAATGATAGTCCCACTAAGCGCAAACCAGGTGGGATGGCGTATCACTGCAGATTGCTGTGGTAACCATGCTGGTTGAGCATGCCTTGAATTCTAAATAAATCATAGTGTCACCAGCAAAGCACCCCCACATCATCACACCTCCATGCTTCACAGTAGGAAACACATGCGGAGATCATCCATTCACCTACTCTGCATCTCACATGGCAGTTGGAACCAAAAATCGCAAATTTGGACTCATCAGATTCCCACCGGTCTAATGTCCATTTGGTGTCCTTTAGTAGTGGTTTCTTTGCAGAAATTCGACCATGAAGGCCTGATTCACACAGTCTCTTCTGAACAGTTGATGTTGAGATGTGTCATTTACTTGAACTCTGTGAGGTGCAATCTGAGGTGTAGTTAATTGCCGATTTCTGAGGATGGTAACTCTAATTTGTATTTATTTATGTTATTTAACTAGGCAAGTCAGTTAAGAACAAATTCTTATTTACAATGACGGCCTACCCCCGGCCAAACCCGGACCACGCTGGTTCAATTGTGCGCCGCCCTATGGGACTCCCAATCACGGCCAGATGTGACACAGACTGGATTCGAACCAGGGACTGTAGTGACACCTCTTGCAAGGAGATGCAGTGCCATAGACCGCTGCGCCACTCAATGAACTTATCCTCTGCAGCAGAGGTAACTCTGGGTCTTCCTTTCCAGTGGCGGCCCTATGAGAGCCAGTTTCATCACAGCACTTGATGGTTTTTGCGACTGCACTTGGAGAAACTTTCAAAGTTCTTACAATTTTCCGGATTGACTGACCTTCATGTCTTAAAGTAATGATGGACTGTCGTTTCTCTTTGCTTATTTAAGCTGTTCTTGCCATAATATATACTTGGTCTTTTACCGAATAGGGCTATCTTCTGTATTCTACCCCTGTCACGACTTCTGCCGAAGTCGTTGCCTCTCCTTGTCCGGGCGGTGTTCGGCGGTCGACTTCACCGGTCTTCTAGCCATCATCGATCCATTTTTCATTTTCCATTGGTTTTGTCTTGTCTTCCCACACACCTGTTGTCAATCCCATTCATTACCTGTTGTGTATTTAACCCTCTGTTTCCCTTCATGTGTTTGTCAGAGATTGTTCGTTGTCAAGTGTTGTGTTGATTGTGTATAGGTGTGCGACGGGTCTTCGTACCCAGATTTGTTTTATATTTTTTCCGTGAGTGTTATGGAGCAGATTACTGGGACTTTAATTAAAGTACTCCATTCTACACTCTATTTGACTCTCCTGCGCCTGACTTCCTCTGCCACTTATACACGCCATTGTGACAACCCTTACCTTGTCACAACACAGCTGACTGGCTAAAACGCATTAAGGAAAGAAATTCCACAAGGCACACCTGTTAATTGAAATGCATTCCAGGTGACTACCTCATGAAGCTGGTTGAGAGAATGCCAAGGGTATTGAAAGCTGTCAGCAAGGCAAAGGGTGGCTACTTTGAAGAATTTTAAATATAAAACATATTTTGATTTGTTTCACACTTTTTTTGTTACTACATGATTCCATGTGTTATTTCATAGTTGTGATGTCTTCACTATTATTTTACAATGTAAAAAATAGTCTAAATAAAGAATAACCTTGGAATGAGTAGGTGTGTCCAAACTTTTGACTGGTACTGTATAGTGCATTTTTATTTTGACCCATTAATGTTGTGTCAATACGAAAATGCGACAGATCCTCTCCAATTTGGCCTTTCTTCATATGTTGATTAAGTAATAACCTGAATAATAATTAAATGCCATGATAATAAGGAAGTGTAATGGCTCGTTTCAAATACGTTTTATTAAGAAGCATATCCATGGAAACAAGTGTACAAACAGAATTGTGACGTCCGTTTTGTTTTGCTTGACTGCACTGAGCCACTGACGTCCACATCCAGGCAAGAAGGAACTACCCAGGGAATGATCATCATTTTCAGTCGAAATATTGATAAAATGAAGCCTGGATTGTTCTAAGGTAGTTAAGCCTAAGAGATAGCTAAGGTTCAGCTAAATGTCAGCATTCAGCTAACAGCCAGCACTGACCAAGATCAGCCGGAGAGCACACATTACACCACTTTTAATGTCTCTGCACTGGCTGCCTGTGAGTTTTAGAATATATTTTAAAGATTCTTCTATTGATTTTTAAAATCAACCCACGATTGTGCACCCTAAATATATGTCAAACATACTTTTAAGTTCTGTACTCAGTAGGTCCCTCAGGTCCTCTAGCATTGAGTTTTTGTATTTAAAAAAAACAAACAATTTTTCCTCCCCAATTTTGTGATTTTGTCTCATCACTGCAACTCCCCAACGGGCGAAGGTCGAGTCATGCGGCTGAGACATGACCCGCCAAACCGCACTTCTTAAAACCTGCCCGCTTAACCCGGAAGCCAGCTGCACCAATGTGTCGGAGGAAACATGGTTCAACTGACGACCGAAGTCAGCCTGCAGCCGCCCAGCCCGCCACAAGGAGTTGCTAGAGCGTGATGAGACAAGTAAAGCCCCCCCGGCCAAACCCTCCCCTAACCCAGACCTAGCTGGGCCAATTGTGAGCCGACCTATGGGACCCCCGGTCACGGCCGGTTGTGACACAGCCTGGGTTCGAACCCGGGTCTGTAGTGACGCCTCAATGCCTTAGACCGCTGCCCCACTCGGGAGGCCCAGCACTGATATTTTAACTATCCCAAAGCCTAGGACCAAGAGGCATGGAGAGGCAGCCATTTAGTTATTATGCCCCGAGCCTCTGGAATAGCCTGGGGGGGGGGGGGGGGGGGGTCGAAACTTTCTCTTAAAAGAGATCTTCAAACATACTTGTAGCTTTGCATTTCCTTAGGGTGCTTTTTAGTCATTCAGTTGTCATTCTTTTTTTCTTTCAAAAAAAAGAATCTTATGTTTGTTGTGTAGTAAATATTTCAGCTTTTATTTTCATAGTTTTTCTTGTAAAGCACAATTGCATTCCATGTCTGAAATGTGCTGTAAAAATAAAGCTTGATTTGATGTGAGAAAGATGCAGAAATGATTTGGTTTAGCTAACGTTACCTAGCAATGTAGCCAGAAATAATTTTGAGGGGATGTGAAATACCAATACCATACCAATAAAAGCTTAATCTTCTCCTTTCCCCCTTCTGATAACCAGGTGGCGAATCGCATCTCTGCATGTCTGGCAGACATATCAGTGTGGATGACGGATCACCACCTCAAGCTGAACCTCGGCAAGACGGAGCTGCTCATCCTCCCGGGGAAGGACTGCCCGTTCCATGATCTCGCCATCACGGTTGACAACTCCATTGTGTCCTCCTCCCAGAGTGCTAAGAACCTTGGCGTGATCCTGGACAACACCCTGTCGTTCTCAACTAACATCAAGGCGGTGACCCGTTCCTGTAGGTTCATGCTCTACAACATTCGCAGAGTACGACCCTGCCTCACACAGGAAGCGGCGCAGGTCCTAATCCAGGCACTTGTCATCTCCCGTCTGGATTACTGCAACTCGCTGTTGGCTGGGCTCCCTGCCTGTGCCATTAAACCCCTACAACTCATCCAGAACGACGCAGCCCGTCTGGTGTTCAACCTTCCCAAGTTCTCTCACGTCACCCCGCTCCTCCGCTCTCTCCACTGGCTTCCAGTTGAAGCTTGCATCCGCTACAAGACCATGGTGCTTGCCTACGGAGCTGTGAGGGGAACGGCACCTCCGTACCTTCAGGCTCTGATCAGGCCCTACACCCAAACAAGGGCACTGCGTTCATCCACCTCTGGCCTGCTCGCCTCCCTACCTCTGAGGAAGTATAGTTCCCGCTCAGGCCAGTCAAAACTGTTCGCTGCTCTGGCACCCCAATGGTGGAACAAACTCCCTCACGACGCCAGGTCAGCGGAGTCAATCACCACCTTCCGGAGACACCTGAAACCCCACCTCTTTAAGGAATACCTAGGATAGGATAAAGTAATCCTTCTAACCCCCCCCCCCCCCCTTAAAAGATTTAGATGCACTATTGTAAAGTGGTTGTTCCACTGGATATCATAAGGTGAATGCACCAATTTGTAAGTCGCTCTGGACAAGAGCGTCTGCTAAATGACTTAAATGTAAAATGTAAATGTTAAATGTACCATTGGAATCGTATATACGCCCAATGTTTATGTTTCCCATGCGTCATCAATGGGCCGTGCGTTGCATTCTGGGTGATTCTGGGACAAGGAGAGCGCTCTTTCAACGAGTGAATGTAAGTCAATTGGGTGCTAGCTCAAAAACCCAACATCAGCATACATTTTGTTAAGAAGTACAACATTACAAAACTTTTCAGAGTTGTGAGATAATTAACTTCTCAGTATTATCGTATAACTTTGGAATCGTGACATTATATTTTTTAAAGAAAAATAGACAGGTTTATCAACTCATATACCCGGAGTTTGAGAAGATATTGCGTGATGATTAGCTTAACAACCGCGTGACAACGCGACTGGTCGACAGTGCTGGGTGGGCGGTTATTTGTTTCTCCATCCATTGCCCAATGGGATTCCTATCATCTCCTTTCTCTAACATCTCTGGTGTCGACTAGCTATATTATAATATGAATGATACTGCATGATAACGTTACTGAACCTTTATATTCGTATGGGAGTGGTAAACGTTCATTATTGATATTGTAACGACCCTGGGTTTATAAACGCGGAAATCGACTCTGCCGCTCGAGCATGCTTTTGCGGCACAGTCGATAGCGCGCCGGACCTCGGGCTAGGAGGTCGAGGGTTCGAGACCTGCTCCCTGCTGTTTCATTACAATATGCTAACGTAACGTGATCATGAAGCATGTTGTTAGCTAGCTAGCAGGAGTTAGCTGTGTATTGTGCTGAGGTCTATAAAGCACTAAAGGTAATAGACACTAAAAAGTCTGCAGGTCCAGACAACTTGGATCCTTACCTCCTAAAGATTGCAGCTGGTATTATTACTGAACCTATGGTTCACATTTTCAACTTGAGTCTCTTGAACAATTCCATACCCAACATTTGAAAATCAGCTTATGTTCTCCCACTGCTAAAGGGTGGAGATCCCTCAGATACTAATAACTATCGTCCTATGTCCAAACCCTATCCTGGACAAAGTCTATGAATCCCTAGGGAACTCACAGTTAGAAAACGTCTTAACTGAAAATAACATACTGAGCAGGGTTCAGTCTGGCTTTAGATTGGGGCACAGCACCACAACTGCAGCTATGGCAGTGGAAGATTACATAAATGCACTTAATGAAAAGCAACATTGTGCTGCTCTGTTTGTTGATTTATCAAAGGCATTTGATTCAGTTGACCATGAATTGTTGCTAGCTAGACTCAGTAACATTGGTCTCAGTGAAGGGGCAGTAAATTGGTTTATGAACTATCTTTCTGACAGAACACAATGTGTGTATACTGACAATCACAAGTCTAGTGTTCTTAAGATTAATAGAGGTGTGCCCCAGGGTTCCATTTTAGCTCCTGTGTTGTTCTCAATGTGTATTCATGATTTGGGAAATGGGATGCAACCAGCAAAGCTGCATCTATATGCAACCAGCAAAGCTGCATCTATATGCAGATGATACAGTCATATATTCATGTGCACCTTCTCTGGTTCAGGCTGTTGAAGAGCACCAGACTGCTTTTCAGTCACTATAGGCCTCCCTTTATGGTCTCAAACTGGTATTGAATGTACAAAAAACTAAATGCATGACCTTTACCAGAGCTAGCACTCAGCAAAAGAACGTTAGCATGGTCACATCTGGCGGCTTATCCATTGAAGTGTCTTCCTACAAATACCTAGGTATATGGTTGGATGACAAGTCCTTCAAAGTTCATATGGATAATCTTGTGAGGAAGCCTAAATTGAAATTGGGGTGTTATTTTTGTAATAAGGCTTGCTTTCTGCTTATGGCTAGAAAGAAGCTGGCTGTACAGGACACTTTTCTCTTTAATTGATTATAGTGACTTGTTGTATATGCATACAGCCTCCTCCATCTTACAGAGACCGGACTCTGTTTATCATGCATCCTTGCACTTTATTACAAATGTCAAGTCACTCACCCACCATTGCACCTTGTACCAAATAATAGATTGTACCTCACTTTATATGCGCATCTAAGCTACGTTGTATGTGTCCAAACACACTAAGACAGTATGAAGAAGGCACGAGAATGCCTATTCCCCCTCTGGAGACTGAAAAGATTTGGCATGGGGCCTCTTATCCTTAACATGTTCTACAGCTGCACCATCGAGTGCATCCTGACTGGCTGCATCACTGCCTGGTATGGCAACTGCTCGGCTTCCGACCGCAAGGCACTACAGTGGGTAGTGCGTATGGCCCAGTACATCACTGGGGTCAAGCTTCCTGCCTTCCAGGACCTTTATACCAGGCGGTGTCAGAGAAAGGCCCTAAAAATTGTCCGACGCTTTTCACCCTAGTCATGGACTGTTCTCTCTGCTACCGCACAACAAGCAGTACCAGAGCGCTAAGTCTAGGTCCAAAAAGCTTCTAAACATCTTCTACCCCCAAGCCATAAGACTTCTGAACAGCTAATCAAAGGGCTACAGAGACCCCTCTTTTACACTGCTGCTACTCTCTGTTTATAATCTATGCAGTCACTAACTCTACATGTACATATTACCAAAATGAACCGGTGCCCCCGCACATTGACTCTGTACCGGTACCCCCTGTATATAGCCTTACTTATTATTTTACTGCTGCGGTTGAATTATTTGTTACATTTATTTTCTATTTTCCTGTTGTATTTGGCGCATGTGACCAATACAATTTGATTAATCTACAAAGCCCTTTTGGTTAAACTCCCTCTTTACCTCTGTATTCTGGTCTCCTTCACCACCAGCAGTTACCATACCCGGTCTGCTAGGAAATGTACAGTATTAGACAAGACTGCCTTCTCGGCTTGTGCACAAGAGGCATGGAATAGTCTACAATCCATGCTTCATCTAGTTATATAAGTGCCACTGAATGAATTTAACATATTGATGGGAGACTAACAGAGGCGTGTAAATGCTTTTTTTTAGGCTGGATCGTATTGATTTTTGCTGCCTTCTTGACCAGGTCTCCTTTGAAAAAGGTCTCAATGGGCTTTTCCTGGTTAAATCAAATTTTAAAAAATTGTCAGCTAATTTAATGTGTACGGACAAGAAAATAAACCCTTTAATTGTCTGCACATGCTGGTGAATTGTTGCATTATTCAAGAGTGTAATACATTTTAGAAGAGAAGTTGCTTGGATTGATAAACAGTTTAATGTAATGGATGACAGTAAGCACATTCTGTTATCCACAATTTGAATGGCATCATAGGAGAGATCAGGAAACTATCCCTGAGCCAGACTCCTGCTGGCACTTAAAACAGTTTAGGCCTAAGTCAGTTAACCCATAGAGCAAAGCTGATCACCAGGTTAGTGAACTCCTGTCCTTAGCCGCCTGGTGGTTAATTAATAGAGCAAGTTGAGTGTCATTGATTCATAATTGCTCATATGATAACCCTTTGAATCATTGTCATCAAGACAGACATTTTGCCAATAAAGTTAGTGTGAAGGAGGCTATCGGTTGTCATTAGTTGCCACAGTGATAATTATAGCTAAACCCATCTATTTATACAATATCTTAATACAATTGTAAACCTAACCACACCTATATCCTTATGCCTAACCTTGTTTTTCTTAATTTATCATTTTTGTTTGAATGAATTTTTACAATAGACATGTTTGACTTTGTGGCTGTGGTAACTAGTGACAACCGTTCAAAAATAGTTTTGATTATCACTGATTTGCCAAAAGACACTATTCAAACCCAGGGGCTTAGAGCTTTAAATGAAAATTCCCTTTATTCAAAGTAAAAGACTTGAGAGAGAGAGAGACATGAAAAAGAAAGCAAGAGGGCCAACCTCCTGACACACCACAAGGCCAGCACAATGCAGGAAAACAGCTGTGGCTGCATGACTGAATGCTCTGCACACTGGAAACACGGCAGATGACACAGCTGTGGACCAATGATAATATCACTAAGCCCTTCAATTTACTTTCTCTCCCTCCCCATCTAGCTCTCATGACGTTTCCAGTAATTACACAGAGATCAATCTCCTGGGAAGCATCTATATTGGAAATACAAGAGTATGGGAAGGCCGAGGCAAGTGCAATGCAGAGAATACCGGTGACTAAGGTGGTGGATGACCCATGATGCCTTGCGGGTTAGTGGATATTCAGTGGCTGGCTTTGTTGACTGTTATTAGATCAAAACCCCTCCAGTTGTACAAAAGTAGGATTTCAGTTCATTTACTGGTGCATTTAGTCTGGATATGGGTCAGCATTGACTGGCCTGCCTCAATGCCACTATGATCCAGACAAGGTCAGTTCTAAAAGAGAAATCAAATACTGTATGAGCAGATCTATAGACCAAAAGGGATTTCAAAGAGCTGCATTAACTGGAACAGGATGCTTTAGCACATTTACAGGAACACAGTGCAGTATAGTAATGCTATATTCTTGTACTATGCAGGACTGTAACTAATAATGCTGCTTTGGTGTGTTCCCCTTTCTGTGCCCTCCTGGTTTCTTACTGTGAGAGCCTCATGTAGCTGATGCAGGTAGTTTTCCTCCAGCATCCAGGCACTTTATTCAGGTAGACAGAGAGAGGCTTTCAAGGTAGCTGAAACGTATGAAGTTCACTCAGCGTGCACGGTGAGTCACACTGCCCCTTAGAAAATGGACAGGCACTTGACTTGCTGTGTCCCCTCACTATCCCTTAGTGGTGTGAGTGGCTGATGAGGCAAGACACGTCTCACCCCCTTGCCCTCGCACATTCTCATAGGAACATCAGCAGTTAACCAAGATTAAAGTTTGTAATAGTAATATCAGCGTATCCAGTTATGGTAGTGAGTGTATGTGGGCACTAGTACTAGGTCAGGGGTTGGGTGCATCGTACCTCTGTATGCCCTCAGAAGCCAGTGTTCATGGTTGTGATCAAGCAATTAGTGCTTGGCCATGTGAGAAGGACTACAGAGGGCCAAGTGGGCATGAGTATTGACTGGCTCTCCCTCTATCTACCTCCCCCTCCTATCTGTGGTGTGAAAGAGATGTCATTGTCCTCACTCTGCACCAAAATATGAACTCCTCTCCACTCGTAACCCAAGCACGCGTTCCAGCAGCTAACCCCTGTCTGCCTGCTAGTTTCTCTGTCTCTAACAATGCCTCTCTCATGCACATACACACACACACACACACACACAGTTTTCCCAGGGGGAAAACACTACACTCATCTGCATGCAAATGGAAGCATCAAGTTATAAAGGGATAATAGATTGTGTATAACACTGACAGAATGTGTCCAGCTACCATAACACTTACCATACAGCTGCACTGTTCCACATGAACAAATAAGAAGGAGCAGTAGCTCCCCTGATTGCCAACCACCTCGTAGGGGCAGGGCTGAAGTGACATTTCCCTAGAGGAATTCTTAAAATGTCACTAGCTACCTACCTACATAACCTTTTAGAGCCTGTGTGTGAGAGAATGTGTGGATTAGGAGGCAAACACACAGTAAGGCAGCATGCACTCTAAACACACACAGGAGAGCAGGAAGTCAACATATCAGGGAGAGTCGTTTTTACGAAAGGGACCTCACTTCTGGCACAGTAATGTTTTTAACTCTGGGAGAGCATCCCTATAGGTCAGGACTGCATTCAACTGTTCCATGGGTTGCTTTTGCACCATGAAACAACATTGAATGTGTTTTTCTCTTGGACAAGGGCTGGGGATGTGTTGTTTTAGGAAATTTGATACATTCTCCCATATTGACCAAAAATAATAATTTATTTAAGAACTGTCTGCATCCTCCATTTGAAATTCTAGTCATTTAGCAGACACACTTATCAAGAGTGACATAAAGGATCAATTTGGGTTAAGTGCCTTGCTCAAGGGCACATCAGATTGTTCCCCTAGTCGGCTCGGGGATTTGAACCAGCGACATTATGGAAATGTAATGTTTTAGTGCAGTATAGTATTATGTACAGTCATTTTTCCTTTCCCCAAACTCAATTTTAGGTATATCAGTGAAACAATACACCTGAGAGGTGTTACTTACCAACTCATCTAAGTTTCTCATGTCACACAGCACCCTCTGTTTCTGTTGCCAATGTTCATAGGGGGCAGGCTCGGGTTCATCCACCACACTCTCTTTCCTAACGAAAGCCCTGCTTATTGGAAGCAGGCTTGGGTTGGGCTCCCCCAGGTTTTCCTGGTCCCGGATCTCCTCCTCGATCTCCTCCTCCAGCTGGATCAGCATCGGGGCCAGCATGCCGAACTTAGCACCACGCCTCGCCACCTCCAGCAGGCATAGCACAAAGTTCTTCTCGTTGCATTTCTCCACTATGTCGTTGGTCTCGAACATGAGAACATCCTTGATCCACAGTTCCTGACGACACCAGCCGATGAAATTGGACACGTTGTCCCGAGCCAAAAACAAGCCAGGAACCACGTTTCTTGACTGAAAGACCACATCCTTGGTTGGCATCCTCAATGACTGTGCAGCCTCTGGGTACTCCAGTTGAAAGTCCAGCGCTGCGCGATTCACGTTGTTGGCATGCCGACAGAGGGCACAGCCAGTCTCCAGCCCTTCCATAAAGGTGTCCGCAGTTATATCCAGGTCATACAGCGTGTTAAACCACTCGGCCAGGTCCTCCTTCATGGCATACAGGTATTCCTCGCTGGACTTGAATGGCCGGATGCTTTTGGAAGCAGCAGACTGGATGTTACTCTGATCAGCCATATTGTCGGAATATGTATCAATGCAGGCTATTTAATAATTCCAGATTGTCTCATTCCATAAACGCAGTCCAAAACCGTATGGAGCAGAGCAAATTAACCGCGTCGACGCACCCATGACAAGCGCGCATATACGGCATCTCAATCGAGGTCCTTGAAGGAGTCCTTTGTATTGTTAAAGCATGTTGACATCATGCTAGAAAACCGTGGCGCGTGGATGCGTTTCCGGATGTCTGCGTGTTATCAGTTTCCTATAATGATAGCATCGCTATTTCTCACCGAACTCCAACTGCGGGAGAGAGAGAAACCGGTATGGTTAGCTACAGATGGATACACACCCAATGTATAAAGCTTCCCGGTGCCCTAGATCCTACCCCGTTGAATATACAATGCGTTGCGATAGTCATGTTGCTGGTTTGCCTGGATGGTCCAAATCACTTCTTCGCAGTCTCCCTCAATATAAAGACTCCACACTGATCAGTGGCAGGCTTCACAGTTCCCTTGCCGAGTAACAACGTCCCCCGCTCATTAATTGCTCGGCCCATATTGCACCGCCTCCTGCTATAAGCATGCTGACCGGCTCTAGCTTAGACACTTAGACAAGAGACAGGCAGAGCGATTCAGTGGCATATCCCATTATGAGGGATAAGCGCCGGTAGAAGGGGGAAAAAACTTAACCCTGTACCCACCGCTTGACAATAATATAGCATAGCCTAGGGTTTATACCACTGAAAAATGGTAGCCATTCTTTTTGAATGAAACACACCTATTGCGTAGGTTAAAGCCTTAAATTGCAGAGTTGACAATTGACAACCTGTCACACTGTACCATGCAGATGCGCATTAATAAGTTGGATATGATTGATGGCACATCACCTGTGGGCATTTAAGATCAAGTAGGTTGTTAGGCTACAAAGGCCTACATTAATACCTGCAGTAGCCTATAATAATGTAATATCAGCTCGTGAAGTCAGTGTACTGATAAAAGGGTGGAACGCATGTTTACATTAGGCTACAGCTATCATAACAGAAGATAAAGAACATAAGTGTTCACATGGTGAGAAAAAACATGACAACGAGAATTAACGGACCACGGGTAAGCGACCACCGTCTTTAAATACGCATCATAAGCCGTCAAAGAAAATACAATCATTATACTAGCTTGACAATAGGCTATTTCAAATGACGCAATGACCACACTGTGTGGTTAATGTACATGACCAAGATTTACTAAATTATACAACTTCATTCTCATAACGCAATGAATAGAAACATTTTCATTCTTTACATACCTTTGACATGTCTACATTTTCTGTCAAGGACGACGTTTGTCGAAAGAAACAAATCGAAACCATTCCCCAGAACAAGAGCTGTAATATTGCCTACACTTCGAACGAGTTCAAAAGTGTATCATTAATGACACCCTAGTCGTTTTAAAAGACACCCTCACCATCTGCTCTTACACTTGTTTATGTCATTGCTAAAACACCAAATCACTTTCAACACCAGGACACGGGGCAAGAAAAAAAGAGGCGAGTCTATTTCCTCCGGCTTGAAAAGGCAGACAAAAACTGCCAAGGAAACATTATTAGCATATCATCAGGCAGCCTACTCCGAAGACTGCATCAAAGTCAGGCATGCCCATTTTACCATAGGACAAATTGGTACAAATTAGTATCCAGATTACTCCAAAGGAAGCAGAAATTAATATTACCAAGTAACGAGCAAGAAAAGTCTACAGTGTAGCCTTCAAAGATTATTAACACACTAACTCCACTTTAGTTTGCTGTGCCGTAGAGATCTTTGTCGGGAGGCGAAAGCAATTCTATTTAGGCAGATTGTGTTGGGCTAATTATTTTAGCTGGGGTTCATTATGTAGAATTGAAAGCTGAATGTAAAACCGGGTGAGGAGGAGAAAGCAGTGTAAGGGAAGTCCTCTCTACCAGTGATGTAATCCGTCCCTCAGACGAGCATGTGCATTAAGCATTCTGGGGAAATCAGTGAGATATATATATATATCTATTACACACACATACATACACACACGGACACCCCTTCAAATTAGTGGATTCGGCTATTTTAAACACACCCGTTGCTGACAAGCATATAAAATCGAGCACACAGCCATGCAATCTCTAGACAAACATTGGCAGTAGAATGGCCTTACTGAAGAGCTCAGTGACTTTCAACGTGGCAGTCATAGGATGCCACCTTTCCATCAAGTCAGGTCATCAAATTTCTGCCATGCTAGAGCTCCCCCGGTCAACTGTAAGTGATTTTATTGTGAAGTGGTAACCTCTAGGAGAAACAACAGCTCAGCCTCAAAGTGGTAGGCCACATAAGTTCACAGAACGGGACCGCCGAGTGCTGAAGTGCGTAAAAATCGTCTGTCCTCGGTTGCGACACTCACTACCGAGTTCAAAACTGCCTCTGGAAGCAACATCAGCACAATAACTGTTTGTCGGGAGCATTATGAAATGGGTTTCCATGGCCAAGCAGCCGCACACAAACCTAAGATCACCATGCGCAATGCCAAGCATTGGCTGAAGTGGTGTAAAGTTCGATGTCATTGGACTCCGGAGCAGTGGAAACTCATTCTCTGGAGTGATGAATCACGATTCACCATCTCACAGTCCGACTGACTAATTTGTGTTTGGGAGATGCGAGAACACCACTACCTGCCCCAATGCATAGTGCCAACTGTAAAGTTTGGTGGAGGAGGAATAATGGTCTGGGGCTGTTTTTCATGGTTTGGTCTAGGCCCCTTAGTTCCTGTGAAGGGAAATCAACACTACAGCATCCAATGACATTCTAGATAATTCTGTGCTTCCAACTTTGTGGCAATAGTTTGACAATGCCCCTGTGCACAAAGCGAGATCCATACAGAAATGGTTTATCGAGATTGGTGTGGAAGAACTTGACTGGCCTGCACAGAGCCTTGACCTCAACCCCATCGAGCACTTTTGGGATGAATTGTAACGCCGACTGTGAACCAGGCCAAAACCAACATCAGTGCTCGACCTCGATTAATGCTTGTGGCTGAATGGAAGCAAGTTCCTGCAGCAATGTTCCAACATCTAGTGGCAAGCCTTCCCTGAAGAGTATAGGATGTTATAGCAGTAAAGTAAACTCCATATTAATGCCCATAATTTTGTAATGATTTGTTTGTCAAGCAGGTGTCCACATACTTTTGGTCATGTGTAATCCTCATGGGTCAGACAGTGTCAGAGCAGGGGAAAAAAGTGACTTCCCAAGTTACACCTCAATATAGAAGACCTATAGTATTGGTCGCTCTGTGTTAATATAAAATAAGCCTAGTAGTTACACTGAATATGAACAGGCTAGGTATCAAACTTCATTTTGGTTTCCCACTGCTATTCCAGTTCACAGGCAGGGCCAGACAAGCACTGTCAAACAGCTGCACCATTCTTGTGGCTGCTCTGTTGTGTGATGATTTGAATTTCAGTATGGAAAAAGGAGGGCCTTGTTTTGATTTAAAAAATACAGTTGTTTCTTTAAGAGAGAGGGAGGAAGAGACTGGATGGATGAGATCATTTTCTGGGTCGGGATGAATCAGCTTTTCTGTGACACAGACAACACACACACCATGCTCAGTTCCCCAGCATGAGCAACTGGCTCCCAGTCATCAGAGAGAACTCTCATCAGCTGTGACCGGACTTCACCCACACACAAACACTGGGCTTTGCTCTTTAACTGGAAATGAGACATTAGGGCTGGAGCATTTAGAGCGTTCATATTTCATTTGATAACCAGGACACAGTACAATGAATGCACCCTGTCTGTGATGTCAAAAGTGATTACAGGTATACAAACAGACTGGATTATAAAAGCAGACCCAACTGTTAAATTTAAACAAAGCTCAATTCATTCTCATTGGGAAGTGAAGAGTGATTATCAAAAGTGCTCGGAGAATGTCTGGACATATGCTGAACAGATGCATTAATAAATGTGGTGGGAGGCTGACATGTGGCTAACCTGATCTCAATTTCAAGTCCCATACCAACGTGACTGAGTACTTACGTAAATAAGGCGTTGTTTATTTGTAATACTTAACATTTTCTACAAATATTTTTTCACTTTGTCATTGTGGTATTGGTATCCTGTGTAGATAATTTTATTTAATCCATTTTAGAATAAGGCTGTAATGTCATAAAACAATGGAGAAAGGGGTCCAAATACTTTCCGAATGCACTGTATGATTACAAACGCAACATGAAGTGTCACAGACCACAGTTACATATCCTCTAACAGCCACTATATTTTTAGCAAAGTTCTTGGGAAAATGAATGCTGCTATTGTTACAAAGCTGCAGACTACATAGTGCCTCCTTGTGGACAATTCATTAAGAGAAACCTGCTGAAGGAGCAGAGCTGTCATACTGTATAATTCCTAGTTTTCCTACCACTCTAGAACAGAGTTAAATCTAAATGCAAACAGTCAACCAATCACGATGCCTCATAACAGCAATGGATCTGAACTTCTCTTAGCATCAAATAGGAGTGGAAATTTTATTTTCAAAATTCTTCATTACACAACTGTGGGAAGGAAAAGCAATTACAATTAAAAAAGAAACGTCATGTTTTACAATACACTGTCCAAAAAAATCAGTCTGTACATCTAAGAAATGCAAAAATAAACATGCACAAGTCAAAATAACTGAACCACGGGTTAACAAAACTAAAAAACGTTTAACTAGGAGTTGAATGAAACTGCAGAGTATTTCAAAAGCAGTTCTATAACCATTTATAATATGGAATCATAAATTAAAATTTATTTTAAAAATCTAATCCTGTGTCAGATGGAACATTTTAATTGCTTTCTTTTAGTAGGGTCGGTCTCTGCGTTCCTGGCGATGGTCCCTATGAGAGGAAAAAACAATACATGTTTGTTAGACACTAAAGTAAGCAAATAATATTTGAGTATGATGAAAGCAGTCCAATATATCCCTTACCTCATATCCATCTTGCCTGGGGGCCCCCCCATTCCTCCTCTCCCCATTCCTCTTCCTCTGTCCATCGGTGGTCCTCCCCTGCTACCCCCTCGGAATCCCCCTCGGTCCATTCCACCACGCCCTCTGAAGCCACCTCCCCATCCTCCACGGAAGCCGCCAGGACCACCGGGCCCTCCTGGTCCGCCACGGTCCATCCCTCTGCCCCCACGCATCCCCATGCCACCTCGGCCTCGCTCACCACCTGAACAAAACCACACAAGGCCCAGTTCAGCTTGCCACCACAGACTATTGTAGACATACATTGTATGCTACACAGTGTAGATATAATTTGGGCTGCTGGTAATGATAGTACCAGGAAATTCCAAATGTCCAAAGACTGAACTTCATATCATGGAGTACTTCACAGGGAGGGAAATATGACTAAACATAAGTGGCACTCCAAGTGAACACAGAACAAGCCCTCCAATGCCAAAGCGTTTCATTACAGTGAGCCGACTGCTGCACATGGATGATTTCATGTTTCCCCAGAGTTGACACTAATCAAGTACAACCGCTAAACATGGACCCCGAAGTCAAGGTGATTGCCAAATCAAACCGGTTTGTTTACATTTCAAGCATTAAGATATATGAAATAGGAAGGTAAATCAGCCCGTGTTGCTCAAATAACACTTATAATGATTCCCGTCCAGAGTTATGAATGAATCAGGCCCTGACAATAGCGCTGCTGTGCCGGGGAGAGCCGTACCTGAAGGTGGCCCAAAGCCCTCTGGTTTGGGAGCTTTGCACTGGTTACACTCCATCCTCCAGGAAAAGTTCTGGTTGCCACAGCCCCTGAGAAAGGCAACCACTCAGTAAGTACACTTTATACACAAAAACTGTACATTTAAAAAAGGGGAAAGGGAAAATACATTTTTCTTGAGGTACTTACTGGCTGGGGCACTCCCAGTCTCCAGCTCTCTGCTGTATGTTGCCACCTGGGCCCCCTGGCCCACCTCTGCCCATGCCACGTGGTCCTCCTCGTGGGACAAAACCTCCACGCTCCCCTCCACGGCCCATCATGCCTAACACCACACACCAGAAGTCGTTTCAGTATTTCACTTAATAGTCATGGCAACGTGGGACAATACCTTCTTGTTCAAAACTGAAAATTTAAATCCCACAAAATAAAGTCGGACATTCACCTCCAGGTCCTCCACGGCCCATCATGTCACCCCTCATGGGCATGCCCCCTCTCATCCCACCCATCATGGGCTTACGGCGAGCCATGGACACCTTCAGCCTCTTTCCCTGGTACTCTTTCCCTGTAGAGATCACGAACAGAAGGAAACAGGAATAAATAGAAATGGAGAGAGGCTTGAGTTACTTCTCATTTCTTGTATTCTAAAGTAGATTTATGCATTTATCTGGACAGTGCAAGGGTAGCGTCAGAGGCTGATGTAGGTTTAACAGGGCCAGTGAGACTAACCATCAAAGTACTCCACAGCAGCTTTGGCACAGAGGGGCTCCTCGTAGGACAGAGTGGCATCTCCCTTAGGCTTCCCTGAATCATTGTCTGTGTAGATGTTGATTGCAGGCTTGCCCAACCTCCGGTTCATCTGAACAATAACAGAGGAATGAATCACTCAAAAGTCAAACTACCACACCATTGACATCTGCAGTTGTATTTTTTATTATTACAGCATTTCTAAAACGGTTCAACCCTCCAATTAAAATGAGAACAATACAAGAGAATAGCAGTGGCCATATATAAAAGCATTCTTTGGGAAAGACTGAAGGAATGCAGTGTTTCCCCTATTTATTTATGCCGTGGTGGCAACGGTCGCGAAAGGGGCAGGGTACAACTTGAATCTGTCCGGAATTAACAGCCGAGAGAAATGTGCCTTTTCTTAGACAATTTTCTACAGTATCCATTTCTCCATGGAGCTGAGAATTCTGTAGTGTGAAACCTAATTTCCTACAATTCTATACATTTTGCATATGCTTCGTTGAATTTGTATATGCTTCATTGAATTTGTTCCGGACCTGGGGACTGTGAAAAGACCCCTGGTGGGTGGGGTAAGTTGACTATGCGAACAGTTGAGTTTTAAAAGTACATTTTTGTGGGAACAATTTAGCAGTTGCGGTACACCGATGCTAGATGAATACAGGGGAACAAATGGAATGCATGAGACCTAATACAGGTTTAAATTGAAATTTAGTTTCAGAGCATATCCTCACCCTTATAGGTCCAGGGTGTTTGAAGAAAACAGCCATCTCCTCCAGAGTTGCGCTTTCCGTGAGTCCTGTGATGTAGATGGTGCTGTTCTCAGAGTCATCCTGCTCCTCAGGGCGCCCTGAACAGACAGAACTACTGTTTAAAACAAGCCTGAACACACTGCCACTATACTGTCCTTCATGTCAGATTCATAGCACACGCCATTAGGCAAAGCCACTTCAAGATAAATGCAACACAGGCTTTCAGGTGGATGCAATACTACCAAATCAGTAAGATAAACGCTGAAAAGTTTGATGGTCAGTTGGTGTCTACTTACCCATGTCACGCTCTGCCCCGTTGTTCATGGGTCCTGTTGTCCACCAGGCAAGGTAGAGAGAAAAAGGCAAAGAAAAGTCAGTTTGTGCCACTCAAGTCCACTGCTGAAGAGAATTTGAAGTGACAACCCAGACACACTCCTCCAAAAACACAGGTGTCAGACATTTGGGAAAATTGAAAATGGTACTGTGGTAAACCATGTTTCCCTCTTAAGTGGAAGACACCCAGTAACCAGTATATTAGGAGTCCACCCCATTCACAAAAATTGTTCGCTCCTACAGACAGCGAGTCACGTGGCTGTAGCTTGCTATATAAAGCAGACAGGCAAAGAGGAATTCAGTTACTGCTCGATTAAACTTTAGAAATGGGCAAACCGAGTGACCTAAGAGACTGATCGTAGGTGTCAGGTGCACCTGTTCCGGTATCGCAGAAACGGCCGGCACATTGGGTTTTTCACGCACGAGTTTCTAGGGTTTACCGAAATTGGTATAACAAACAAAAACAAAAATGGCGGCAGTCACATGAGCGAAAACAGCTCGTTGAGGTCGAAGGAGAATGGCAAGAATCATGCAAGGTGACAGGCATGCCACAAACAGGCAAATAACGCAGTACAACAGTGGTTTGCAGAACAGCATCTTGGAACACACAACTAGTGAGTCCTTGTCACGGCTGGGCTATAGTAGCAGACAACCACACATTACCAGGTCTGACCAAACCCAGTTCCTGTTGCATCGTGCTAATGGCAGTCAGGATTGTGTAAATCAACATGAGTACATGGGACCAGCCTCTCTGCTGTCATCAGTACATGCTTGTGCCAGTTGTCGTGAATGTTTTCCTGGCCCACATTAGGTCCCTTGATACTGAGTAACATTTCCCTGACACAAAAGAATACAGGCATTTCTGGAGGCAAAGGGGGGTCCGTACTAGATGGGTGTACCTAATAAACTGGCAACTGAGTGTATATTGATAATGATGTAAAAAACAACCTCAGACCCTTCCGTATAAAAATGTGTGCCATAAGAAAAGTTCTTATGCCACCACAGATAGTCCCAAAAAATACCAGGAGTTTGCTCTATGAAATTGTAAATGCAAAACCATTTTTCCAAACCCGACACATTTCTTAGTAGCAGGCATTTGTCCTTAACTTGTCATTGTAAAATAAGTACCGTGCTTTTCAAAGTTACCTTAAGCAGTGAGTGATAAACCAAAATGAGTTAAAAGTACCCTTTTCCAAACAGATGTCTCAGATATTTTAAACTGGATCCCCCTCTATTTCCATCCATCCGAATAGCCACCTATATAGATATTTGGCTACCCCAAAAACGCTGCACACACACACACCCCAATGTAATGTAAGGGCTTAGGTAAATGCTCAGAGCGTACATGCTCTAGTAGGTAAAGGTCTGGAGTGGACTAGCCAGTGTAATACTCGTTAACTTACCACCAGGCTTATTGAAGCCACCTCTGTCTCCGGCGACGCTATGGGGGAATAAATGGAGATATGAAGGCGATTTCCCTTTTATCAGCCACTTCCATGTCTGGAGCCTCGTGGCTCGTTTGGGGAGGTTGACGGACACAGTTCTGACTAGCTCATTTAACAACCCCCCAACATGCCTATACAGTCTATGCAATCCAGTTAATTGGGAATTACGGTATTAACAGCAACTACGTGGCATGACTCCTTTACTAAATGGCTTCTTAATGACAGCATTCAATAGCAGATACTGGCTAGTTTGGAGGTAGCCAAGGGGTGCTAAATCTGTTACGTTTGGGAAATATGGGACAGAATCCCAGGTATGTGTTACAAAAGAAAACAATTTCAGATTCATTCCATATGTAGACAAAGGCTAAATGTCTAGCCTGGAGATAATACAATGCTTAGGAGAACACATATTTAACTGTAAATGTAAGTTATTTATGCATTATGTCCACTTTACAGTTGAAGCAACCAGCTAAACAAGTTTAAAAAAAACTTGTATTTATTTAAGTTGGCAAATGCAATGGATCTGAAATATTACAAACGGGTGATAGCCACCTTGGGGGAAAAAAATAAAATAAAATAATTAATCCACGTACATTTTACAAAGATGATTTGAAGTTACACAATTCTAATACAGAATTTAATTTGACCAAGTTACAATGCTAAACTGTAAAAGTAATAAATTACATTTGTATAATTATAATTTGAGTTTCCCAGCACGCTTTAGACAGCACCATCCTCATCTCTTGGATTTAAGGCAGAACCCAAATCTCTGTTGTTTAACCCCTTTGTTGTTTAAGATGCTGGCTCTTTAGTGAGTACAGGTACTTTATAGAATATAGCTGGGTTTACATGGCTCTCACTGTGTTACCTGTAGCGTAAATGTGACAAAGCATGTTAAAAACGGTGTTCATTTGATTAAACAAAACATTTGTAATCCAAAACACATTTCAAAAGTACACAAGGGGGTGGTTTTCCAGACAGATTAAGCCTAGTCCAAAGGCTAAAAAGCATTCTTTTCAGAAGACTAGGCTGACTCTGCGTCTGGGAAACCGGACCCAAAACATTTGAACAAAAAACTATCCTGCATGAACGTAAATGAATGAGTAACATATGGATGACAAACACTACATTTCTAAACTACTTTAACCGATGTCAGCTGAGAGCTAGGGTTGTGATATATACTTTCAACTTTAAAACAGGACTAATTCAATAACATTATCTAATTGAGGTAAAAAAATGTGACATATGTAATTAATTAAATATTGTGCTGTTGGCAGAGCAGTATTATTCACTTTGATTATCCTTTTAGGGCACACACACAGCCATGTACTGAATAACCTATTAATGTAATATAAGCCTAGGGCAAAACACAATTGAACACGATAGGAGTCTGGTGTGACCTAGTGAACATGTGATCTGTTTTTTTTCTTGTTACAGGAATATTACCTTGAGCTGTCTGATACTCAATGGAATCAACATCGACTCAAACTCTCGAGGTCCTATCATAATGCCGAGACAGCTTTAACTAAACATGAAAGGCTACAGGTGGCAAGTACAGTACCAACAACCTATAAGGGGGATAACTTTAGTTCTGCATGGATGTGCCCTGAAGAAATGTATTATCGGTTTTCCCAACAACAAAAAACCCTCAATGTGCATTGACCTCAACTTAATATGCAAAAAAAATCAATGCATCTTGCTTATTAAACAAAAATATATTTTTTAAAAAGACCTTCCCCGCAGGTCACGAGCCAAAAATGGTCCCTTAAATGGCCAGAAATGTTGTCCAGAAATTACCTCAGTGGACAGAAAGGGGCACACCTCCCAACACCAATGTGAAAAAAATATTGTATTTTATTGCAACGGTTTGCTAGCTTAAAGATAAGAACTTTGTGGTTTGAAGAAGCAAGTCATAGATTAATGTGAAATAATACCTTTATATAAACAATAGTCAACACAAGCCAAAACCTAAAATTATCAGTTAATTTAACTAAACTTCCATAGTGCATACTCTCAAATACTGTACCTTCTGGATCAGCTTTTTAAAAGGAAAACCAGAGGATGGATTAAATAACCCTGAAAATGATACCTTCCTAAACCATCTTAAAGTGTATTTAACATCAAAGCAATAATTTTAGAAGGTGAGGTGTGCCCACAGCAGTGACCCTGTGAAGCCTTGTGAATAGATTTACCATAATCAATGCTATGGATGATATGCTGTGGTACAGCAACAAAGGATATCCGATTGAATAGTTTACGAGGCCAGCTCTCTGTTCACACGTCAGTCCCAACTCTTTGATTCATGAAAACATATTCCCTTCTTACCTTTGGCCACTATGGCAGGGCTGAGAGTTAGTACCCATTTATGGAGGGTCCCTTAATCTAACTTTCTGTAGGCATTAGATCTTTAATTTTACACAAGTGAACAGTTGGACTTTCCCCACTAATAAATTGTTGTCTGTCATCCTTTTATAGGGTTATATCTCAGGGGCCCACTTATGTTTTAGGAAAACTTCAGACTCAGCCCTGCTCAGCCTTGACGCAGCACTTGTAAGAGTGGATGGAGGTTAAGTTAAGCAATAAGGAGAGTCACTTACCCCATGCCTCCACGGCCCATGCCCCCACGTCCCCGGCCACCGTGCATCATGCCGCCCCTGTCATAGCCATCCCTGGGAGGCCCACGGCTCTCCCCTGACCCTGGGAACCCAGCAGGCTCAGAGCCAGAGTAGCCAGAGCTGCCTCTGCCCTCCTGCCCATAGTTATCTACAGAATAGCATAACAACAAGGTTAGGGGAAAAGGAGGCAACATCACATGACTATAACAATAAATAGCAGGTAGACATACTACAATGATGGTGTGGGTGTTGAAATAGCAGGAGACTGATGCTCTTACTGTAATGGCTTGACTGGTTGTAACCACTTTGAGGTCCACTCTGTTGTCCATACTGGCTGGCTGCAGGCTGCCCATAGGAGCCCGAGGCCTGAGGGGGATAGCCTGCAGCAGGAGCCTGTTGCTGTGGTGGGGGCTGCTGCTGCTGGTATCCACTCTGCTGCTGCCCATAGCCTCCCTGCTGGGCCTGGTACCCACTCTGCGGTGCGGCATATCCCCCTGGCTGAGAGTAGCTGCTCTGGCTGTAGCCAGCGGGCTGGCTGCTGGCACTGTAACTAAAGTGATTAGGGACAGGCAGGGATTGAACGGGTCAAAGAGCGCTACATAACTATCTCTACACGGGGCCCCCCGGGTGGCGCAGTGGCCTGTGCCACCAGAGATTCTGAGTTCGAGTCCAGGCTCTGTTGCAGCCTGGCCCAGCGTCGTCCGGGTTAGGGAGGCAGGGATATCCTTGTCTCATCGCGCACTAGCTCCTGTGGCGGGCCGGGCGCATTGCACGCTGACCAGGTCGCCAGGTGTACGGTGTTTCCTCCGACACATTGGTGCGGCTGGCTTCCAGGTTGGTGGTGCGTTGAGTCAAGAAACAGTGTGGCTAGGTTGGGTTGTGTTTCAGAGGACGCATGGCTCTCGACCTTCGCCTTTCCCGAGTCCGTACAGGAGTTGCAGCAATGAGACAAGACTAACTACTACCAATTGGATACCACGAAATTGGGGAGGGAAAAAAGGGGGCAAAAAAGCTCTACACAGTAGATGGTTCTTATAGGTTGACAGCTGCAACTTGTCTTCTAATGTAAACAATCATTAACAAAATATTGTGTAACATCCACTGCACAACGACCTCCATTACACCCAGATGGGTTTACTACAAAGCAGAATCAGCTAACTTTGATAAGCAACCAGAAATAACTACTGATTTTATGATGAATTAAAATAGCCAAACTTAGATGTCTTTTAGTTTGTTCAATCAATTAGACCATGTTCATTTCAAACAACTTTAAAATAAAATAAAAAGTTATCAGAATATTTTGGCAAGTTAGATGGCTAACTCCTTGATCCTGATTTGTAGTATACCCTTGGGTCTTAATGTAACACTAGTTAGCCTACCTCTGAGGTGCAGTGGAGGCAGGCTGCTGGCTGTAGCCAGCGTAGGCAGACTGGGCTGCGTAGCCTGGCTGGGATGCATAGGTTGGCTGAGAGGCAGCGGGAGCAGCAGCAGCAGCGCTCTCATATCCACTGGCTCCATAGCCCGCGGCAGGCTGGGAGTAGCCATGGGCACTGGGCTGGGCAGCAGGGTACCCAGCTGTAGACAAAGAGGAGATGGTTTAACTAAAACCAAAACACTTTAGATGGATAATTCCAGGTACACACTGTTGGGATTTTAGACCAGAGGCTGAACTACCCAAATGAATGAAGCAATATGTTGCTTATTTGGATCACTCTATACCCAGGACTTCAAAAACAAGTGCCCGTGAGGAGAACTGATGAAGAATATTATGGCACAGAAGAATACCATTGTATGATTAAGAGTATTAGAATAAGTGTTAGATAAATAATACTATGAAGGGACTATCATCTTGTATCACTAACATGTCTGTTACAATCATGATTCAGGATGAGTACATACAATGTCAAAGAAATCTAGCATGTCCAGGGTTCATCTAGTCTACTCACAATACTATAGTCTACTACATATGATTCTAAATACAGAATATTATATGGATCACTCCATCAAAGCATTGAAGACCTAGCCTAAATGCCATGAAATGGATGGAGATGCATGAAAGGGAATCTGTGTCAAACCTGTTTTACTCCCAGCTGGAACGTGATAGCAATAGAGGAGAAAATGTTCACATTACATGAGGTCAATAGTTAGAGGCATTTGAAGGAAAATTCTCCCTCCCGTCCCCCCAAAAATACAGTTGACCAAACATTTTGGTCTCTGGAACTGACCTGATGCTGGTTGCCCATAGGAGGAACCATACTGCTGCTGTGTATAGCCACCAGCAGAGGGTGCTGCCTGTGGGTAACTGGTCTCAGCTGCAGCTGGTTGGGCATAGGACCCATATGCTTGCTGACTATAACCCTGCTGAAATACAAAAGGCCATAAGCTATTAGTCTATAGAATAACACGTCTGCTTTCCCAAGGTACACGCTTTCCTGTGCTTTAGTTCAAGCTGTATGCAAACATGTCATGAGAACTGACCATTATTCCAGTTTGAATAATTTATAAATTACTTCTAATAAAACTCACCTGGGCAGATTGTCCATAGGCCTGTGAGGGCTGAGCAGCATAGGATCCATACCTGCAGGGACACAAGAGCATTCAATCATTCAGTACCCATCTCCGATGTTGGTGTCTTAGTAAATCATAATGAATTTACCTAATTACACAAAACACCCATCCCACTGCATTGATTTGAATAGTCATATCCTGGTAGCACAATACCCATGTAGAAAGACTTACCCCTGCTGGGCACTGGCCTGGTTGTAGGAACTGTAATCTTTAAAAGAAAATAACCAAATAAATGACTAGCCTAGGCCTAACTTTCAGCAACAGTCCTAGTATCAAATTCAGTTTGGGACTCGTGAGATGGAACTGCTCGACAACAATACGGTGTAAACCTTTTGCATTGCCAACAACGGCACACAATGGAAAGTATTTCAAGTTCAACAGACCTTAAATAGACAAAAGTACAACTGCTATTCCCTCTAAGCAAGGTCGGACTAGAGGCCGTTTTCCGGCGTTGTGTAGTGGAGGACATCCCGCCGTTGCTTGCATAACTACGGTAGCTAACGTTAGCAAACTTTTATTTTATTTTAACTAGCCACACGTTTCAATTGGCAGACAAAGAGACGACGTGCGGCTAGATTAGCAAGGCCGCATGACCAACTGAATTGCATACGCACAGGCACGAATTAACAAAGCAGATAAACGTGTGTGGTGAATTTGTACCCTTCGCCCGGCATCGTGGCTAGTTAGGGCCTACTGCCATAGATTCTAGCTAAGCTAGCTACAGTAGTAAACTGGTCAATTCACCAAACTGGTCAATTGGGCTGGCTAACTACTAACGTTAGCTAGCTTAGTAGCTAGCTACCGACTACTATACAGATTTAAACGTTCGCATTAGATTTGAATGTTGGATAACAAAATTGATGTAACTATGCAGAATTACATATAACTTTCTTTCGATATGCAACAATAAGTAATGCAGTCGTGCAAAATTAGAAAATACAAGACCGTTAACGAAACCCACCAGGAGCTGACGCCATCTTCGTTTCTTCGTTTAGTCAGATAATAGCGCATGCGCTTAAAAGTAGACGAGCCTCTCTGGCAAAGATGTTCGGTAAACGCTATGACGGTACTAGGGATGTCCCTACCCTAACCTTAACAATAACCATTACCTAGCCCTAACCGTTACTTTAAAAACGCACTATGTAGTAACCGCTCCGGCATTTCCTGGATGCTAAAATTATATTAGTTCGCCCTCAACGTGATCAAGACAAAGGAGATAATCGTGGACTACATGACAATCGCTCCTGAGTGGCACTGCATCTCAGTGCAAGAGGGGTCAATGTAGTCCTTGGTTCGAATTTAGGCTGTGATTGGGTGTCGTATAGGGCGACGCACAATTGGCCCAGCGTTGGCCGGGGTAGGCCGTCATTGTAAAAAAGAATGTGTTCTTAAAACTGACTTGCCTAGTTAAATAAAGGTACATTTTATATTAAAACTTTTTTTTAAAGTTTGAATTTAAATAAGTAAAAGTAAAGTTAAGTAAAAAAAAAAAAAAAAAAAAAAAAAAAAGTAACAAATAATTAAACAGCAGCAGTAAAATAACAATAGCGAGGCTATATACAGGGGGTACAGGTACAGAGTAAATGTGCGTGGGCACCGGTTAGTCAAGGTAATTGAGGTAATATGTACATGTAGGTAGAGTTAAAGTGACTATGCACAGATAATAAACAGAGAGTAGCAGCAGCGTAAAAGAGGAGTCTGGGTAGCCCTTTGATTAGCTGTTCAGGAGTCTTATGGCTTGGGGGTAAAAGCTGTAAGAAGCCTTTTGGACCTAGACTCTGGTACCACTTGCCGTGTGGTAGCAGAGGGAACAGTCCATGACTTGGGTGACTGGAGTCTTTGGCAATTTTTAGTGCCTTCCTCTGACACCCCCTGGTATAGAGGTCCTTGATGGCAGGAAGCTTGGACCCGGTGATGTACTGGGCCGTATGCACTACCCTCTGTAGTGCCTTGCGGTCGGAGGCCGAGCAGTTGCCATACCAGGCAGTGATGCAACCAGTGACAAAGCTCCCAATGGCACAGCTGTAAAACCTTGAGGATCTGAGGACCCATGCCAAATCTTTTCAGTCTTCTGAGGGGGAATAGGCTTTGTCGTGCCATCTTCACAACTGTGTTAGTGTGTTTGGACCATGACAGTTTGTTGGTGATGTGGACACCAAGGAACTTGAAGCTCTCAACCTGCTCCACTACAGCCCCATTAATGAGAATGGGGAAATGCTTGGCCCTCCTTTTTTTAAATGGAAATTTTGTAGAATGAAACCAGAAACACCTTACCCCTCAACAATTTCAATGACTGTTTTATTGTCACCAGAGTCAAATACAGCAAAATAAACCGAATGTTTACTTACAAGCCCTTAACCTACAATGCAGTTTTAAGAAAAATAAGAGTTAAGAAAATATTTACTAAATAAACTAGTAAAACTTTAAAATACAAAAAAGTAACAAATTAAAATAACAATAATGATGCTATATACAGGGGGTAACAGTACTTAGTCAATGTGCGGGGGTACAAGTTAGGAATATAGCTAGCTTGGATTTTTTATGTTGGTGAGGTAATATGTTGGTGAGTAAAATGCAGCTGTGCTAGCTTTTTCTAGCAAGCTAGCTAATTTCAGATTTTAGGAATATGAAATTGAACATTTATCCTATTTAGAAAATGGATTTCTGTTAAGAGAACATTTATTTCATAATTCTCCAAAATATTTTTTCTGCATTAAAATGGCTCAGGGCAGTGTTCCAGTTTGACAGTAACAGGCTGTCCCAGTTTGACAGTAACTTTAGGCTATTGGCATACTGGGACAGTCTCAAAATGTCAATATTCTAAAAAGGTGAGAGTAGTAAGAAAACCACTTACAGTCATTTTGATTTACAATTACATCCCATTACAAACATGTTGTAATGATGCACTGAATATCCTTTGTTCGTTTTGTATAACCTTAACATTATTTACCTCAGTACCCTATAGAGACACGTGATGACGACACAGTAATGACGTCACACGCACTGAACCCATTTTTTATTTTCGTATACTTCCTGCAAATATTGTATACCAAACAAATTTAAGAAAGTGCACTTCAAAATCCTAAATATGATATATCCATGTAACTCTATGTTGTCCAAATGTGTGGCTATTGATGATATCTGCGTTTTCTGTTAAAAAAGAAAGTGAGAATCTGAGTCACTTGTTCCGTGAATGTAAATTTGTGTCAGAATTTGGGGAAAATCTTGCAGAATACTTATTTACCATTATGAACACTACCCATGTTTTTGACATGAAGGATATAATATGTTACTACTGCAATGATAACAAGACCATTGAAGTTATTGTGATTTTTAAAAATTCTTGTTTCCAAATAGTTTATATATAAACAAACATTTCAGAATTCTATACCAAAATTACACACATTTTTGATTGAATTTAATAATCTTGTTTAGACATTATCCCTCGTGAATAATAACAAGAATAACATCTTCCTGAATCAATATAATGATAATTTTTCAGAGTGAATACAATTGCACTAGAAATGTTTATTTTTTTGTATTTTTATAGATTAAAAAAAAAAGTTTTAGTATTTTCTTGTTATTACCTGTGTTTTGTTTTGTTTGACATGTTTGATGTAGTAATGTAAGTTGTTGATTTTTGTATTTTTATTTCACATACTTCCTTACTAACATACAGGCATTGATTGGTGGTTGTGTTATTGTACACATTCAACGAAATCCATTACAAAGCTTAAGTGTTCCTCTTAACCAATACTCACCCTACTTGTTTTATGCTATAATCTTTATCAGCAAACGTCACTTTTTGTGAATTGTGGTACGATTGTTTAGTTAAAAAAATGCGCATAAAGTCTTCATAATTCATAAATGTAATGTTAACTGACTGATATTATCTCATAAAACAAAACGTATAAGATATCCTAAGCCTCAGACCTTATTTTCGGCGTTTATGCCAAAACCCTACTTTGGAACTCAACCGATTCTTTCCCAATTAATTTTCCCCATAGGATTGACTGAACGAATCGGAGGTAACACATTTCCGGTTTTTAAGACCGACTATAAGGTTTTCCCTAGTTACCACAGTCACAAAGTCAAATTGTCTGTATCGAAAACATTTATGAAAACAAAAATGTTTTTTTGCCTTAATTTAAGGTTAGGCATACGTTTAGCGGTGTGGTTAAGGTTAGGGCTAGGTTTGAAGTCTGATTTTAATCAAATACATTGTAGAAATAAGGGGGGTATGACTTTGTGGCTGTGGTAATCCACTGAGATACGGTTCAATCTGTGTCTCTGGCATACACCATATTTCAGTGGGGACCAACACATTTACAAAAATCAGGGTGCAGAAACATTTTATGAATCAAATAATTACAGAAACACCCCAAAAATATTTTCCTTATGTAGTCAATGATAATAACTCGATTTAATATGAGGTTTTACGTCAAGGTAGTCGTGAATGAACTCGTCCAAGAACGTAAACAGGAAGTGTTGATACATTGCAAAGTGGCACATTTTCTATCGGCTAAGGAAATACTTGAGTGTTCATGATTTATGAATTTTAACACGAAAAACTGAATGTCATTGAACTAACTGACACTTATTGTACATGCTTCGACCCTTGGACAAGTGGGAGTGCTCTCGCTGCTATCATGCTCGCTTTCTGATACGTCGTGCAATCTTATTTTGAAAATTGTCAGTCAGTTAATGAAGCGAATATTGTCAGTTATAAAGCGAAGATGGCGTTTTCATATTTAGAAATATTCAAGTCAAATATGTGCCATTGTCTTTATTGGCCATAAAACATATTAGAACTTCGTAGCATGACCTGTGTTTCCTGAATATCGTTTGAATGGGGAAACTGTTTGATTAGAGAGCTTACTACAGTGCTTCTACGAAAAGCACTAGTAAGTCAGCTACAATGGTTGACCGTATTTGCTCAATATGGTTTTGGTTTGGCTCGAATCGTCCGGGATTCTTTCTTGGAACAACGTTTCTGTTAACTCTGATGGTGCTGATGTGGCTTGGTGGTATTCCAGCCAGTCTGAGTTTAGGCCCAGGTGGACAGTACCCAGGGTGCCAAGGTAGGTCATCTGCCAGACACACCTAGAGTAAAGCAGGTATGGAATTTGATTTGTTACCCCTGAATAGAAAATACAACGTAACCTTCCCTCTCTCACACACAGATCTGTCACTCTATGCCTTTAGTCATGAGGAGCTGCCCTCTCTTCTCTACAACGCAATTCTCCTGCTGTTGCTTGGACCATGCCAGGAGCGACGCTGGGGCACAGTGGCTTTCCTTGCCCTCTCACTCCTCTCCATAGCTCTCCTGCCTCCACTGTATGCCATCCTACTCTTCATCAGTGGGGATGAGGCTAGTCGTGTTTGTGGTTCCTCTGCCACCCAACTGGCTCTGTTTACAGCCCAGTGTCGTCAGGTGACCCAGAGGAATTTGCTCAGATGTGTACCAGTTTGGTTCCTGCCCTGGCTTCTCTTACTCCTCAATCTGGTGTTGCTTCCAAGCACACCGGGCATGCTCCATTTCTGTGCCATACTGATAGGACACAACTGTATCCTTCTCTGACAAAAAATACAAACAATTATTGGAAAGTGTTTTTGTCCCCATTGTCTCTGCCATATCTTTTACATTATGTGATTATGTACCTTAACTTTGTTTAAAGATCGTCCATCCTTTATTGGGGTTTTGCAGAAAATAGAGAATATTGGGATTTTCAACTTCCTCCCTGATTGGGCCTATGTTCCTTACTACTCCAGGTTAAGGCTTCCCACCTATAACACCTCACAGAGGTGAGAACAACTCATAAGTTACAGTAGCTTGTTGAAGTCTGATTTACTACCTATCCTGGGAATGGAGTTGGTGGCATGAGTGAGATTAGAGAATTTAATAGTCACATGTGCAGGGTTGTACAGTGAATGCAGGACAAAGTGAAATAAAACAATGAGACTTTGTTGTTTATTACAGATCTGGGCCATTCCCTCAGGTAGCTCCCTCTAACAGAACCCCCATGGAGGACTTTCCACCCGTGAACCCACAGCCTTGGTTAGCGTCTGTTCCTCATTGGCTGCTGGACGGGTCTGCAGCAGTGTCAGAGGCCCAGTTATTGGAGGAGCAGATGCTGAGGGCGGGGATATTGGCCTCCTTACAGGATGCTCCTGAGGAACCAGGGACCAAAGTTGAGGTGCCAAAGTCATCAGTGTCCTTTCTGAGGTCAGTCAGGTTTACTCTGACATTTACTAGTATAGAAGAGCACATTTGTGGCAGCCTATACACTGAGTGTACAAAACATTAGGAACACCTTCCTAATATTGAGTTGCTCAACCTTTTGCCCACAGAACAGCTTCAATTTACATTTAACATTTACATTTAAGTCATTTAGCAGACGCTCTTATCCAGAGCGACTTACAAGTACATACATTCATACTTTTTTTGTACTGGCCCCCCGTGGGAATCGAACCCACAACCCTGGCGTTGCAAGCGCCATGCTCTACCAACTGAGCCACACGGGGCTAATTTGTCAGGGCATGGACTCTATAAGGTGTTGAAAGCATTACACAGGGATGCTGGCCCATGTTGACTCCAATGCTTCACACAGTTGTGTCAAGTTGGCTGGATGACCATTCTTGATGCACACGGGAAACTGTTGAGCGTGAAAAACCCAGCAGTGTTACAGTTCTTGACACACTCAAACCGATTTGCCTGTCACCTACTATCATAACTATCATTTTACTATTTTCTACAGAAATAATAGTGAAGACATTAAAACTATGAAATAACTCATATGGAATCATGTAGTATCCAAAAAAGTTTAAAACATATATTTTATATTTGAGATTCTTCAAAGTAGCCACCCTTTGCCTTGATGACAGCTTTGCACACTTGGTATTCTCACAACCAGCTTCACCTGGAATGCTTTTCCAACAGTCTTGAAGGAGTTCCCACATATGCTGAGTACTTGTTGGCTGCTTTTCCTTCACTCTGCGGTGCAACTCATCCCAAACCATCTCAATTGGTTTGAGGTCGGGTGATTGTGGAGGCCAGGTCATCTGATGCTGCACTCCATCATTCTCCTTCTTGGTCAAATAGCCCTTACACAGCCTGGAGGTGTGTTTTGGGTCATTGTCCTGTTGAAAAACAAATGATAGTCCCACTAAGCGCAGACCAGATGGGATGCCGTATTGCTGTAGAATGCTGTGGTAGCCATGGTGGTTAAGTGTGCCTTGAATTCTAAATAAATCACAGACAGTGTCACCAGCAAAGCACCATCACACCTCCTCCTCCATGCTTCACAGTAGGAATCACACATGCTGAGATCATCCGTTCACCTACTCTGCGTCACACAAAGACACGGCAGTTGGAACTAAAAATCTCAAATTTGGACTCATCAGACCAAAGGACAGATTTCCACCGGTCTAATGTCCATTGCTCGTGTTTCTTTGCCCAAGCAAGTCTCTTCTTATTATTGGTGTCCTTCAGTACTGGTTTCTTTGCAGCAATTTGGCCATGAAGGCCTGATTCACAGAGTCTCCTCTGAACAGTTGATGTTGAGATGTGTCTGTAACTTGAACTCTGTGAAGCATTAGTTTGGGTTGCAATCTGAGGTGCAGTTAATTGCCGATTTCTGAGGCTGGTAACTCTAATGAACTTATCCTCTGCAGCAGAGGTAACTCTGGGTCTTCCTTTCCTGTGGCGGTCCTCATGAGAGCCAGTTTTATCATAGTGCTTGATGGTTTTTGTGACTGCACTTGAAGAAACGTTCATAGTTCTTGAAGTTTTCTGGGTTGACTGACCTTCATGTCTTAAAGTAATGATGGATTGTCGTTTACCTTTGCTTATTTGAACTGTTCTTGCCATAATATGGTCTTGGTCTTTTACCAAATAGGGCTATCTTCTGTATACCACCCCTACCTTGTCACAACACAACTGATTGGCTCAAACGCATTAAGAAGGAAAGAAATTCCACAAATAAATGTTTAACAAGGCACACCTGTTAATTGAGAGAATGCCAAGAGTGTGCAAAGCTGTCAAGGCAAAGGGTGGGTATTTTGAACAATCAAAAATATAAAATATTTGTTTAACACTTCTTTGGTAACTACATGATTCCAGATGTGTTATTTAATAGTTTTGATGGCTTCACTATTATTCTACAATGTAGGAAATAGTAAAAATAAAGAAAAACACTTGAATGAGTAGGTGTGTTAACTTTTGACTGGTACGGTATATGTATTTTTTTAACATTATTTTCCCCTCTCAGGCTTCAGCAACTGGAGAAGATGGGGTTTCCTACAGATAAAGCTGTGGTGGCACTGGCTGCAACTAGACAGCTAGATGGCGCCATCTCCCTGCTCATTGATGACAGAGTTGGGGAGGAGGCTGTGATGACATCCAAAGGGAAGATCCCCCTGCCACCAAGAAATACCTGAGGCCTGTAAGATCAGCACATGGTGGGCAACTGGACCTTGGAACAGAAGGTGTGATTTAGCATGATGATATTGGTATTTTCTTGAGTTTTGCTGAGCTGCACTTGTGTTAAAATGTACCCTGTGGGCTAAAAGGAAAAGACAGAGTACCCAAATAAATGTCATTATGAAAAAAAAGTAAATTGGCCTGTTAAAAAAGCAAAACAATTATTTATTATAAAAACCATCTAGAATATTATTTTAGCACAATAACACATTAGCAAGCAATATCAAATATGCCCCAAATGGAAAATACATATGATGTTCAGCATACAAAACAATAAGCTTCTATTTATATAGTTTTAAATAATTCACAACATTTGTATTATAAGATAATGAAACAAATTATCAAAGAAGCAGTTTTTTTTTTACTGTGACAGGGAAATCAGTCTAAGTATAAGAATGTAATAGTGGTACAAAGTTACACAAACATGTATTCAAGTTGCATCAACAGGTCCTGTACTACTGTGTGATGTGTGTGCGTAGGACTGAAGCTGCTGCAGGAGAAAGATACACCTGTCCCATGAGTGGGGGTTCTTAGAGATGTCATTGCTTTAGCTTGTGGGTTTAAAATAAGTGAACTACTGCCAGTTTATGCAGGAGCTGCAGTTTGGGGTTTGAAATAAATGCAGGAATTTGATCACATGTCAGTTTTGGTAAAGGAGATACTTAGCTATATGGGTATGAGTTTTGTATTCCAGCACTGCTGTTGAGAACAAATACTGTCTAAGAATGTAGAAACAGGTAGCACATAACTGCATTTTTTTGTGCACCAACAAATCTACAATAAAATGTGAATAAAATAATTACAATTCAATCTCTTGTTGGATTTGTTTGATTTAAAGGGGTGGTTATCAGACACCAAGACAAATACTGTGCACTGATAAGCAATGCTTTCCATAACATGGTACTACTAACTGACATCTCAATAGGAAAGGTGTGTCATGTCTTCATCTTTATAGTGCACTACATAGTAAGGAGTAACACAATATTATAGAAACAAAACAAAAGGAATATAAGAGGAAGAGTTTTTTTTGTGTACGTGTGCCTTGCAGTCTGTACATGCTCAATATATTAAAATAAGTAAACCTCAGATTGCCAACATTGTTATAGTCCAAACAAATTCTCGGAGCCAGTCTTTTCTTTTACACTTAATTCCTCCTTTAATTTACAGCAATTTATACTATCCTGCAATGACCCTTATAGTCCAGAATTGTTTTCAGATGATTGAGCACCATTTAACATATCAAGCTTTTTAATGTTTGCATGTTTTCCAGAGGCCTATAGGATATTTTCTTGAAATATTTCCTAGCTGTAGCCACAGGGATGGGACACAGGGGGAGCTATGGGTCTACGGGGAGGTGTATGTTGGGGTAAAGGTGGCTGGTACTGGTTCCCAATGAAGGTGGGCAGACTCCGGAACACCAGTGGAGCTTCCCTGAGGTGTCCCCCACCTTTCGTCTGATGGTACAGCCCACAGAGGGTATCAGATAAGGTCTGGATCAGTAGAGTGCCAGAGAGACCTAAGGGAGGGGGTAGTTAAACCCAGCCTGTGATCCTCAGATGCAGCAGGGAACAATGCTACTTCCCCTGAACCTTGGTGTCTGAGAACAGAGGAGGGGAGACGAGCCGATAGGGTTCGGCTCCTGCTCGCTTATCCCTGTAGAAACCACCTGGGGACGCAGTCCCGAATTGACCATCTCCAGACCCTAGATCAGGCTCTGTTGAAGAAACAAAGAGTTGGGGCCATGCTACCCTATACATACATATATGAGACATAAATATAAAATAGTTAGTTAATAGAGCACATTATTACATATGATAAAGCATTTAAACTCAGCAAAAAAAGAAATGTCCTATCACTGTCAACTGCGTTTATTTTCAGCAAACTTAACATGTGTAAATATTTGTATGAACATAACAAGATTCAACAACTGAGACATAAACTGAACATGTTCCACAGACATGTGACTAACAGAAATTGAATAATGTGTCCCTGAACAAAGGGGGGGTCAAAATTAAAAGTAACAGTCAGTATCTGGTGTGGCCACCATCTGCATTAAGTACTGCAGTGCATCTCCTCCTCATGGACTGCACCAGATTTGCCAGTTCTTGCTGTGATATGTTACCCCACTTCCACCAAGGCACCTGCAAGTTCCCGGACATTTCTGGGGGGAATGGCCCTAGCCCTCACCCTCCTATCCAACAGGTCCCAGACGTGCTCAATGGGATTGAGATCCAGGCTCTTCGCTGGCCATGGCAGAACACTGACATTCCTGTCTTGCAGGAAATCACGCACAGAACGAGCAGTATGGCTGGTGGCATTGTCATGCTGGAGGGTCATGTCAGGATGAGCCTGTAGGAAGGGTACCACATGAGGGAGGAGGATGTCTTCCCTGTAATGCACAGAGTTGAGAATATCTGCAAAAACAACAAGCTCAGTCCAATGATGCTGTGACACATTGCCCCAGACCATGACAGACCCTCCACCTCCAAATCGATCCCGCTCCAGAGTACAGGCCTCAGTGTAACGCTCATTCCTTCGACAATAAATGTGAATCCGACCATCACCCCTGGTGAGACAAAACCGCGACTCGTCAGTGAAGAGCACTTTTTGCCACTCCTGTCTGGTCCAGCGATGGTGGGTTTGTGCCCATAGGCGACGTTGTTGCCGGGGATGTCTGGTGAGGACCTGCCTTACAACAGGCCTACCAGCCCTCAGTCCAGCCTCTCTCAGCCTATTGCGGACAGTCTTAGCACTGATGGAGGGATTGTACGTTCCTGGTGTAACTCGGGCAGTTGTTGTTTCCATCCTGTACCTAGGTGTGATGTTCAGATGTACCGATTCTGTGCAGGTGTTGTTACATGTGGTCTGCCACTGCGAGGACGATCAGCTGTCCGTCCTGTCTCCCTGTAGTGCTGTCTTAGTATGGACATTGCAATTTATTGCCCTGGCCACATCTGCAGTCCTCATGCCTCCTTGCAGCATGCCTAAGGCACATTCACACAGATGAGCAGGGACCCTGGGCATCTTTCTTTTGGTATTTTTCCAGTCAGTAGAAAGGCCTCTTTAGTGTCCTAAGTTTTCATAACTGTGACCTTAATTGCCTACCGTCTGTAAGCTGTTAGTGTCTTAACGACCGTTCCAGAGGTGCATGTTCATTAATTGTTTATGGTTCATTGAACAAGCATGGGAAACATTGTTTATACCCTTTACAATGAAGATCTGTGAAGTTATTTGGATTTTTACGAATTATCTTTGAAGGACAGGGTCCTGAAAAAGGGACGTTTCTTTTTTTGCTGAGTTTATATGATGTTGCCATACAGTGCATTTGGAAGTATTGACACCTTGACTTTTCCCACATTTTGTTACATTACAGCCTTATTCTAAAATTGATTAAATACATTTTTTCCTCAGGCTACGCACGATACCTCATAATGACAAAGCGAAAATAGGTTTGGAAATGTATAAAACATAAAAACATAAATACCTTATTTACATACATTTTGCTATGAAATTGAGCTCAGGTGCATCCTGTTTCCATTGATTATCCTTGATGTTTCTACAACTTGATTGGAGTCCACTTGGTAAATTCAATTGATTGGACATGATTTGGAAAGGGACACAACTGTCTATATAACGTCCCACAGTTGACAGTGCAGGGCAAAAACCAAGCCATGAGGTTGAAGGAATTGTTCGTAGAGCTCTGAGACAGGATTGTGTCGAGTCACAGATCTGGGGAAGGTTACAGAAACATTTCTGCAGCATTGAAGGTCCCCAAGAACACAGTGGCCTCCATCATTCTTAAATGGAATAAGTTTAGAACCACCAAGACTCTTCCTAGAACTGGCCGCTCGGGCCAAACTGAGCAATTGAGGAGAAGGGCCTTGGTCAGGGAGGTGACCAAGAACCGATGGTCACTCTGACAGAGATCCAGAGTTCCTCTGTGGAGATGGGAGAAACTTCCAGAAGGACAACCATCTCTGCAGTACTCCACTAATCAGGCCTTTATGGTAGAGTGGCCAGACGGAAGCCACTCCTCAGTAAAAGGGTCATGACAGCCCGCTTGGAGTTTGCCAAAAGGCACCTAAAGACTCTCAGACCATGAGAAACAAGATTCTCTGGTCTGATGAAACCAAGATGGAACTCTGGCCTGAATGCCAAGCGTCATGGCTGGAGGAAACCTGGCACCAACCCGACGCTGAAGCATGGTGGTGGCAGCATCATGCTGTGGGGATGGTTTTCAGCGGCAGGGACTGGGAGACTAGTCAGGATCGAGGGAAAGATAAACGGAGCAAAGTACAGAGAGATCCTTGATGAAATCCTGCTCCAGAGCACTCAGGACCTCAGACCGGGGCGAAGGTTCACCTTCCAACAGGACAATGACCCTAAGCATGCAGCCAAGACAACACAGGAGTGGCTTCGGGACAAGTCTCTGAATGCCCTTGGGTGGCCCAGCCGGAGCTCAATCGAACATCTTTGGAGAGACCTGAAAATAGCTGTGCAGCGACGCTCCCAATCCAATCTGACAGAGCTTGAAAGGATCTGCTGAGAAGAATGGGAGAAACTCCCCAAATACAGGTATGCCAAGCTTGTAGCATAATACCCAAGACGACTCGAGAAGGTAATCACTGCCAAAGGTGCTTCAACAAAGTACTGAGAAAAGGGTCTGAATATTTATGTAAATGTAATATTTCCGTTTTTTTATTTTTAATACATTTGCAAACATTACTAAAAACCCGTTTTTGCTTTGTCATTATGAGGTATGGGTGTAGATTGATGAGGATTTGTTTTTCAATTTTAGAGTAAAGCTGTAATGTAACAACAGTTTGAAAAAGTCAAGGTGTCTGAATACTTTCAGAATGCACTGTATCCATCATTATGATGTGCCTAACTATGAAAGTGATCGAGACAAGTCTAAATCTTTGAGTTAAATCAGCTATTTAGAGAATTAATAAGATTGTACTAGTAGGTGCCTACTAATGCGAGTCCAGTTACACAAACAACTCTTAAATCAAAACAGACATAAAATATATATTTTTCATATGGTACTTGCATGCCTAATGCAGTAGATAATGTACTAGTGTGACCTGTGGGTGAGGATGGTTACCAGCGTTACCTGGCCAGATGATAGCCTCCAGCAGTGTCACCCTGCGAGCCAGAAGCTCCAGGTCTGCCTGCAAGTCTTGGAACATCTTCAAACTAATGTCCTATCGGAGAACAGTGACAAGGGGACTGGGTGAGGGGTGGGGAGTGGACACACCAGGCCTGGTCCTGGGGCTGTCTGCCTCTGGCCATACCCACTGTCCCACGGCCCAGGAGTGGAGGAGGGTGGGGTGACACCCAGCCTCGTCTGACCCCTGCCTAAAGCTGACCCTGCTGCCTCAGGCCTCCTACTCACCATGAATACCGATCATAGTCTCGAGGATTAAAACCCTCTCAGCTAAGATCTTCAGCGCTTCTCTGATCTGATGTATCCCGTCCCCCTGTGGAGATAGATATAGCCGTCAAGGTAAGGAGCACAAGCCAAACAAATTTTTCGCCAAGGTGCAAGTCATTTTCTCTCTGTCAAACTAATACAGCAGTTAGAAGGTTAAAACCAGTCCACGCACCCACCCCGCACCCTTTACAGATGTAGGATCTTAATTTGTGTAACATGTACGCTACTAATCGGGAAGCAAGTACCGGGAGTGAATTTAATAAATAAACGAACATAGAACAAAACAAGAAACACAAGTAGCGTACAGACATAACACAGGAACAGAATCAATAGCGCCTGGGGAAAGAACCCAAGGGAGTTACAGATATAGGGGAGGTAATCAGGAAGGTGATGGAGTCCAGGTGAGTCTCATGAGGCGCGCGTAAAGATGGTGGCAGATATGCGTAATAATGAATAAACTGGCGACAATGAGTGCCAGAGAGGGGGCGCGGTAGTGGACGTGACAGTACCCCCTCCCTGACGTGCGGCGCCAGACGCAGGACGCCGACCAGAGGGACGGTCACGAGGACTAGGTGCAGGAACCTGTAGAGCCGGCTGAGGCATGGGAGCCTGACGAGCCGACCGAGGCTTGAGAACCTGTCGAGCCAGCTGAGGCATCCTGGTAGCTTCGGCAATGGAAGCCTGACGAGCCGGCCGAGGCATGGGAACCTGACGAGCCGGCCGAGGCATGGGAACCTGACGAGCCGGCCGAGGCATGGGAACCTGACGAGCCGGGCCGAGGCATGGAAGCCTGACATTCCGACCGAGGCATGGGAGCCTGACAAGCTGACCGAGGCTTGAGAACCTGACGAGCTAGCTGAGGCATCCCCGGTTGCGTCAGCAGCCGCCCTTGGACCCGATGTCACCAGTAAAAAGAAGGGAAAAAATCCCTGTTGCTTCCTTTGGCGAGCCGTTATTCTCCAACGAGTACGCTAATAATCGGGAAGCAAGTACAGGGAGTGAATTTAATAAATAAACGAACATGGAACAAAACAAGAAACACGAGTAGTGTACAGACATAACACAGGAACAGAATCAATAACGCCTGGGGAAAGAACCCAATGGAGTTACAGATATAGGGGAGGTAATCAGGGAGGTGATGGAGTCCAGGTGAGTCTCATGAGGCGCAGGTGCGCGTAACGATGGTGGCAGGTGTGCGTAATAATGAGTAAACTGATGACAACGAGTGCCAGAGAGGTGGAGCAGGAGTACACGTGACAATTTGAGACAGTTTGCAACAGGAAATGTGTGAATTATTATGTGAATGACATTTTTTTGTAGTGATTGATACATTTTCCGTTAGGGCAAATCAAGTCTGACATTTTAAAGTGGAAATTACAAACTTTAGAAGCCTTTTTAAACCTTGAATACACTATAAGTTTGCATTTCCTGCGGTGCAGGAAGATTCTCAGCCACAAAATAGTGATCAAATTAAGATCCTACATCTGTACCTTATCCCTCCCCTGTATCTCTCTGTCTCCCTCATTCTCTGGCCATGCTGCCATACCAGGCCAGCCTTTGCCATGCTGTGCAAAAACAGCATGCACATCACAGGACATTCCCATGTTGTTGACATAACAGAAGTGGAGGAGACGGTCCAGGGCCTCATGTTTGACCATGCCATCTGCATTCCTTCTGGACTTGATCAAGATGAGCAGCTATTCAGCCAGAAAAGTTTCTGTTGCATTTCAGAGTGATTTTCTAAAACGGTTGAAAATAACTTTCTGAAGTCTCAGTATACTGTATCTACATAACGGTTATTAGAGCTGAGTTCACAATAGCTGCCCATCCATCACTCACTGTATTAAAATATGCTCACCAAATAAAGCCAGTAAACCTTTACTATTTTTATTGAGTCTGTTTAAAATGAGAAACAGATCAATATCTACTTGTCAAGAAAGGCCCACTGGCTTTATGAGTCAACCCCTAATAAATAAATATGAAACATTGAAAAAAAGAAACAGAAAGAAAACAGACAAAGCAATCATGTCAGTGACAGTTGATAAAGAATGCATGCACAATATGACGTTAGTATGGATGCCTGAGTATTTTTCTCTTGGGTCAAGAAATAAACTGATTAACGAGCAAAGGACAAAGCTCTACGGAACAAAAGGCAAGATTTCATTAAGCTATATCAATAAATCATATCAAAGACTAATGTCCAGTGTGTTTGTGTTTGTCCAGTTTGTACGATTCCACAATAACAAGATCCTCTGGGTCATGGTTGATTGATGAGGAGCAGATGAGAGCTGAAGGGATAACGGGGCTATTATGAGACCATTGAGGAGATAAGAAATATATTTTTGGTTTGAGATACAATTTAGAGTGACCTTGCCTGGTTCCTGTGTTATTGATGAATTGTTACACTAAGTTAAAGAGTTTACATATGAGTTTGGCAAGCAAGAGTTAAATGGCAAACAGTGCAGTAACTAAGGATGGGACCATGCAGCCATGCATTGTGGGACACTGGAGGATAGCTGTATCCACTCACATCTCCAACCCCACTCCACCCAGCACTAACCCACCACCACTGTTCCCACAATAACTCTACATGGAGTGATTTGGCATATACATTCCACACATACCAACGTTCATTTATACTATGTATAAACAGTATGTGCTATACACAAGTTGACTTGACATATGAACATGTCATCCTTGGCATCATTTATATCATTGGTAGAAGTGTTTGTAAAAGCATGGCATGACCGGATATTGATCCTCAATACAATGCTGTATTACATGCCACTCAACAGATTCTTATAGATTCTATTTTCTTTCCCTCAATGAGCAAATTACTTAGTATGCGTGATGTAGGGAACAGCAGGTGTGTGTGTGTGTGTGTATATGCCAACATCAGATGCTCAGAATGTGACTGTGAAAGGTAACCATGGAGACAGTAGCTTGCAGAGGGAGTCAGGCAGCTTTAGGGTCAGACAGGAGTAGGACAGTGTTTTCAACAAGGGGCAGCACCCCACAGCACACCCCGAGGACCAAAAAACCACAATAATCACAACATCATAACAGAGCCCACACAAACAACAAAAACCACAATCCCACATGCCGCAAACTGACATACTATGGGTAATTGAGTACTTTTTAAAACAAGTGCAGGACAATTTGCAGAACAACACTAATAACAATATAGATAAATGGAAAGTAAACTTTATAAAAAAGTAAAATCACAAACATAAATATGTAAATGTGGTGATTGGACATGGATCACAAAAATGACCAAGCGGTGACTTGGTTCATAAATCCCTTACATTTAGATTGTTCTTGTAAAATGAGATAGAGGCAAAGGAAAATAAGTGATTAGACAGACACAGAATAATTGTCTACACAGCATACAGTGGGGAAATGGGCTACTTCTCAATGTGTTTTTCTCAATTGCTGGCATCCTCTTTCCTCGCATCCTTATCAAACCCCATTGGAGGAGAAGACCCAAGGTTCCTCCCCTCAGACATTCTCCTCCTATGAGTTTTGAGAAGGACGCAATGATAGAAGACACAAGGAATCAAGGAAAGACATTGGGAAAGGGCCACTATTTCCCCTCCTGGCTCCTGGTCCTATACAGCCCAGTGAGAGTCAGTGAGGCACAGGGTGAGCTACGGCCCCATCTCTGGTGGTCTTACCGGCAGGCCTTTCTGTCCTGGCTCTCCCTTGGCTCCTGCTACTCCCTGTATAGAAACATTGAGTCAAGAGTAATGGCACACTAGTGATAACTAGTTATCACTGGCATGAAAGTACTGACTATGAGGGGTTGGGTTAAATGCGGAAGACACATTTCAGTTGAATGCATTCAGTTGTACAACTGACTAGGTATCTCCCTTTTCCTTTCTTTTGATGAAAAAGCAGCAGTAAAACCCATTCTCCGAGTTTGTGAGATCACTGGTTTGTATAGTTGACCATGGTGTAATCAGGTGCGACATGTTGGTTTTTGCCACACTCATTAGGGCCACAGCTAGACAGGAAGTAGGTGGCTTAACGGCTCTCCTCTGAAACCTCTCTCTCCTGGATAACCCAGAGGACCCTAGGAAGCCAGAGGCAAGTTAGAAGGAGTTTTGTCTCTCTATTTAGGTGATGGAAAGAATGGGGAGGAAACATTAGGTGTGGTTGGGCCCTGGCCTGTGCATGGTACTCACTCTCTCCCCACGTTCTCCTTTCGGCCCCACCGGGCCGTGTAACCCGGGGGCACCCGACTTCCCCTGTAGAGAGACAGGAGAAAAGGTTTAAACAGACACATACTCATTTGTTAAAGTGTACAGTAAGTGGATCTAATCTCACTCATATGATTATTATTTCCATTGCACCATTACACACTGCCCACTATAGTCCTAAGGCAAAATCTTACGTTCTGTCCTGCTGGGCCAGGGGGTCCCACGGGGCCTTTGGGGCCTGGAGGACCTGTATGATGGGATACATAAGGACTGTGAGCATCAACGTAATAGGTAGCCTTTAGGTCAGGTTGCCTTTATAGGCCAAGATAGGTTCTTCTCAGACACACAAGGCAAATTGAGAATGAAAAGAGAGACAAAATAAAGGAGGAAAAAATGATGAATTATGGATGAACGATAGGAAAGGGTTTCATGTTACATGTGTGTTGAGGAACAGATGCAGGGTTAAGACAATCAGATTATGCAAAGGTATTTGGACTATGACATAAACCACTATAAAAAAAAGTAAGAAAATATCCAGAAATCTCAGATGAATACTAACAACTGTGTCCACATTAAGTCTTTCTATTCCTACCCCCACCATAGGTGTGTATGGAATTACTGGCCTTGGCAAACCATTACAAATACGGACATGCTTGTTATAATGTTATAATGAAATCTTCCTTGTTTGGTCATGATAGAAGTGATGCTGGATAAGTCTTATCCAAAATCCGATCAATCATAGGAGCTGGCCCAAGCTCACTCCTCTCACAGTTCACTTTAAAAATGAGAATGGAAAAGGCTCATCTTGACACATGATTTGATGGAACACTGTTGATGCAAACTGAGGCAAGAGGGACAGGCAAACAACAAATCAATCCAACATTTGAGAGTCTGGGAGCAAATCCAACTTCCTCTAAAGAGGAAGTCAGGCATCTCCAGATGAGAGTTGAGGACAGGGGAGTTGTGTTTCAGTGAATCTGACAGAGAATGGAGACTTTTGAGTATTAACCCAAATTAATACTCAATTTAATAACTACACTTACAGTATAATGAAAGCAATATGTTACTGGCTAGTGGCTAGTGACCAGGAGAGAAAAACAGACATACTGACCAGCAGGTCCAGCAGGGCCTTGTGGGCCTTGGACAGGCATCCCTCGTGGGTCAGGGAAGGTGTTGGAGAGGAGCAGCTCCTTGCCCTGACCTGGAATACAGAGGATTGAGTGGTTAATAAAAAGGACAAAAGAAGGCTGAACCACATACCTGAAAGTACCTACAGGGGGCAATGTTCTCGCACAAATGTTCAGGCATCTTTCAGCACCATAAAGTATCAAACCTTTACACTGTCCATCTTTCATGAAGGTAAATGTAATATATATCTATATATATATATATATATATATATATGGCTGAAAATCATAATTAATTATAATTATCACATTGTTTGCACTTATTTGTATGTGTACTTCATGTCCTACAGGTACACATGGTACAGCATTTATTAAGAAAGACCTGTGTCACCTCCATTGACATTGTGCTGACAGAGCACTTCTGAGCTGACCTATATCTATCTGTAGGGAAAGAGAGAGGGAGCGGGGTAGGAAATGTCCAGTGATAGGTGGAAGTGTGTGGTTTTAAAGGGTTGTCTCAGGCTGACAGGTAGCACTGTGCTGATGGAGTACCACAGAGGGGGAGAGCAGTGAGGGGAAGGCCTGTCAACGAGACACATCCTCCAGCTGCCAGACTGACTCTGATCCCGGGTTCCCGCCCCACATAACCCTGCTAACAATAGCCCAGGAAAAGAGGTGTCCGTCTGTCTGTCTGCCTGCCTCCCTGTCTGCTTGTCTGTCCACCTGCCTGTCTGTCTCTATTAAAACATTATTTTATCTTCATCTCCAGCTCCTGTACTTCAACACCCTCTCTGATAGTGAGTCTCTGTCCATGTACTTTCCAACCCCACAGTGTTTTACAATGTAATGCATATGATCTTCTAAGATGGCTGGGTTCCTACATCCCCTTATCCTCCTCCTCTCTACCTGTGACCCTGTCCCACCTTAAAGTTGGAGGGTTCAATCCGATTCTGCTGCAGGAGATTCCAGCCTCCAGATCTAGACGGGACAGCCAATAAGCCAGGGATTTCCAAAGGAAGCCCAGCACAGAACCCCTGCATCTGCGGCTTTCACTTTGATGTGAAATAAACAGTTCACAGTCTCAGAATTCTCAATGCCAACCTTAATTTACCCACAGCTAGAATTCTTCTGTCAACCTACACATCTGTGCACTGTTCAAGATATTTCCTCCTCTCAGTCCTCATCCCTTCTCACTGCCTGGGCTCCACTGTTCAACACATTTCCTCCTCTCAGTCCTCATCCCTTCTCACTGCCTGGGATCTACTGTTCAACACATTTCCTCCTCTCAGTCCTCATCCCTTCCCACTGCCTGGGCTCCACTGTTCAACACATTTCCTTGTCTCAGTCCTAATCCCTTCTCTCTGCTTGGGATCTACTGTTCAACACATTTCCTCCTCTCAGTCCTCATCCCTTCTCACTGCCTGGGCTCCACTGTTCAACACATTTCCTCCTCTCAGTCCTCATCCCTTCTCACTGCCTGGGCTCCAACCCTTAAGTGAGGCTTTATGAACCCCCCTCAGCTGGTTCAACTCCATATCTGGAAGTGGTTGAGTGACATCAGCGGCGGACAGGTCCTTATCCCAGCATGTGACGTTTGGGTCAAGCCATTGCCACTCTCTTTCTCTCCCCAGACTCAGACCCTCTCAACCACCTTCCTCTCGGGCCTTTGGCAGATACACATGACAGGTGAGAGGGAGAGGGAGCGTCCGTTAAAAGACATTGCATACATTTGTCTCTTTCCCAATATCCTTACTTTTATTCCCTTTGCCATTCTCTCTGTTTCTCCTTCAGTCTCTCTCTCTCTCTCTCTCTCTCTCTCTCTCTCTCTCTCTCTCTCTCTCTCTCTCTCTCTCTCTCTCTCTCTCTCTCTCTCTCTCTCTCTCCCTCTCTCTCTCTCTCTCTCCCTCTCTTCTAACTCAAATAGATGTTCATCATGACTCTATGTAATATAATAGACATTGGGAACATGTTGATTTTCAGAGGAAATTAACAGTATCACCTATTTAAAGATCTAAGCAAGGTAGAATCCTCAGCCCACACCTCTCACGAAAACTACTCTCTGCAGCTCCACTCATTTTAGAATTGATTATGTGTGGACTGAGGTCACTTCCTCCAGTTTGTCCCAGAAAAAGACCACCTATTGTGAGAAGGGGAGGGGTGAGGGTGGTTGTCTGACAGGGGCCGACTATCCATCTGTTTTTTTCCTTCTGGGACATCTCCAAGTCCATAATACTGGGGTGTGAAAACTCATGAGCTGCACTAGAATGGTGTACCGTTTTCACACAAACCCACTGAATGGAAAATTGTACCCAGATGAGCATGAGCGATGGTGGTATGGAGCACTTAGGGCTGTAAGGCAAGCACATTGGCCTACCCATGGACAGTGGCTACCTGTCATTCAGGGCAGGTGGGGCATGCCTGTTTTGCATGTTATTTTGGCATTAATACATGTCACATATCAGTGTGTAAACAATATTAAAAAAGTTAATAAAGCTGCATACAAACGTAGTCTCTTTTTTGTTTTCTTGACTAAGGCAGCTCCAAAATGCAGGTGTTTCAGCCTAGCTCAGTGCTTTCTGTGGTGGTGGGGCAGCCAGCGGAAAATATGGAGTGTAGGGGTTGATAATGTTCTCTAGTTGTGCTGTTATTGGATCAGTGTTCTGTCAGTCATGGGGACAATACGTTACCACCAAATCTAAGGGCAGAGCTCGAAAATTCAAGCCCCTTGGGTGCTGCCATAGAGTTACATTGGAAGTGCCCATACAATAAGGCTCAAGGTCATTGGCCACAGATAAAATGTAAAATCATGTTATATCTACAGCAGCTTTGATTGGACTGATCATGTCGACATCATACTTTCAAAATCTTAGCTAGGAATCTAGTTGTCTTTATCATGAATCTAGTTAACAATCTGCTTGCAAATCCTTTTTAATTATTGTCATATGAAGAGAAATAATGAAGAGAAATTATAGATAAAACGTATTGGTGCTCACCGGCCATTGGACATTACACAACATGTTGAAAATCGCAAATTCAACAATGAGTGATTTTGAAGGAATCAGTGGCTAACTGCAAGCATTGCAAAGCAATCACTGGCCTGCTATTCAGTGGAATGGGTGTGTAGTCCCAAGTCTGGGTTTAAGGGTCTCTTTTACAAACTTAAAAGGATAAACATTCAACATTGGCCATGGTGTCAGTCCAGCATGACTTCTGCCATGCTCAAAACAACTGGAAACTCAGAACTAGGAAATCTGATTTGAGTGAGTTCAAGACAATTGGGAACGATCTCCTACTGGGAAAATACGTTTTGAATGGTCATCCAACTCGGAATTCCAAGTCAGGAACTTGGGCTTCTTTCTAGAGCTCCGACCTGAAGATCTCTGACGTCATCATGATTGGACCTTTTTCAGAGTTCCCAGTTGTCTTGAAAATATAATAAATCCAGAGAATGACTTTGATGACAAAGTTTGATGACAAAATTTGCCCACGAAGAACCACCACCCCACCTTCCTGTTCAAGTGAGCACAGCACAATAAGGTGAGTTCAAAAATGTATTGTATGCTGCTGCATAAATGATGTAACATGTAACAGGGAGATATGTATACTGTAGCTAAGAAAGTAATAATAAGTGTATGTTGTGTAATAAGCTGTTAGTAGCCCATGCATGAAAAAAAGTAAATAATAGTTTGCCCCACCAAGATTTGCATGCCAAAATCGCCACTGCCCATGACATCATATTTATAAACAAATTCTTTGGGTGTTCCATAACACAACTGTTAATCTGATTCATTGAGTGTGTGTGGTGATGGATATGTCTGTAGGGTATAGTGGTGCTTCTCTTACCCCGGTCTGGCTCTGGGATGCGGGCGCTGGCTGGGGCCGGGGGTCCAGGGGGTCCAGGAGGTCCAGGAAGCCCAGGTAGACCCCTCTCTCCTGGGAGACCTGATGGACCTTTGGGTCCTGGGGGAGGGGAGATACACCACACTGTTTCACTGAGGGACAGCATTGGCATGACAACAATGGAAAGGGTAGGAAAGAACTTGTTGACAAAAGCAAGAATCAGCATTCAAATCAAATCAAGCTTCAGGATAAAAAACTAAGAATACCAATAAAAACTGGAGCAAAGCTAAAACGTGTGTTTTAAGATGTCTTTTGAATATGTCCACAGTTTCGGCCCCCTCGGGTTCTCTGGCAGGCTATTCCAGAGGTTGTGGCATAATAACTACAGTGTCACGACTTCCGCCGAAGTCGGTCCCTCTCTTTGCTCGTGCGGCGTTCGGCAGTCGACGTCACCGGCCTTCTAGCCATCGCCGATCCACTTTTCATTTTCCATTTGTTTTGTCTTTGTCTTACACACCTGGTTTCAATTCCCCAATTACTTGTTCATTATTTAACCCTCTGTTCCCCCATGTTTGTTTGTGAGTAATTGTTTATTGTCTTGCGGTCTGTATTTGTGGCCTTGTATTTATACAACGTGTATTGTGATATTATTGAGTAAAATTTCTTTCATTACTCTTATCTGCTGGCCTGCGCCTGACTCATTTCACCAGCTACACACAGACGCTTTACATACAGGCTGTCTATCCATGCCTCTTGGTCCTAGGCTTTGGGATAGTTAAAGGGCCAGTGCCAGATGACCTGAGGACCCACTGGGTACATAACTTAAAAGCATGTCTGACATGTATTGGGGTGCACAATCGTGGATTGATTTAAAAATAAAATAAAATAATGTTAGAATGTATTGTAAAACTCACAGGCAGCCAGTGCAGAGACCTTAAAACCAGTGTAATGTGTGCTCTCCGTCTGGTCTTGGTCAGTGCTCGTGCTACAGAATTCTGTATGTTTTGCAGTTGACCAATGGCTTTCTTGGGTAGACCAGACCGGAGAGCATTACAGTAGTCAAGCCTGCTTGTAATAAAAGTGTCACGCCCTGACCGTAGAGAGCTTTTTATGTCTCTATTGTGGTTTGGTCAGGGTGTGATTTGGGTGGGCATTCTATGTTCCTTTTTCTATGACTTGCATTTCTGTGTGTTTGGCCGGGTGTGGTTCTCAATCAGAGGCAGCTGTCTATCGTTGTTTATGATTGAGAACCATACTTAGGTAGCTTTTTCCCACATGGTGTGGGTAGTTATTTTCTGTTTAGCTGTTTTGTTTGCCTGACAGAACTGTTCGCTTTTGTTCTCCTGTTTGTTGTTTTTGTTCGATTGGTTTTTTGGATTAAATCATGAACACATTAAACGCTGCACCTTGGTCCACCCTACCTTCAGCCCACGAGAAGCTTTAACAAAAGCATTGTTGAGCTCTCTGTATCAGCCTGAGAGAGAAATGGCCGCACCTTGGCAATTTTCCTCAGATGGTAAAAAGCCATTTTGGTCACGTGTGATTCAAAATTGAGTTCAGAATCAAAAATGACACCTAGGTTTTTTACCTGGTGTTTTATCTTTATTGCCCGTGAATTAAAATGTGCGGACAGATTTTCTCTCTGTGCTTTGGCTCCAACAATAAGTACCCCCATCATGTCTTGATTTAGCTGGAGGAGGTTGTGAGCCATCCAAGTATTTAAATCACTAATACAGTCTAATAATTTATCCGTGGAGTTAAAATTCTCTGGTGACACAGAAATGTAAAGTTTTGTATCGTCTGCATAGTAGTGAAAATCAATGCTGTATCACACCCTGATCGGTTTCACCTGTCTTTGTGCTTGTCTCCACCCACCTCCAGGTGCCGCCCATCTTCCCCATTATCCCCTGAGCATTTATACCTGTGTTCTCTGTTTGTCTCTTGCCAGTTCGTCTTGACTTGTCAGGTCTTACCAGCATGCTTTCCCGGTTTCCCATTTCTCAAGTGTTTGTTTCCTAGTTTTCCCAATTCTGACCATTTTGCCTGCCCTGACCCCGAGCCTGCCTGCTGTCTTGTACCTGCCTGACTCTGACCTGATTACGAACCTCTGCCTGTCCTCGACCTGCCTTTTCCCCGTGTTATAATAAATTATTCAGAACTGTACTATCCACATCCTTTGTCTGCATCTGGGTCATATCCTGAATCGTGATATGCTGTGCTTTCTTACAAGGCTGCCAAGTGTTAACATATATAAACTGAGCAGTACCGCACCCAAAATCGGAACCTTGTGGAACGCCACATGTGATATGCATTTTCTCTGAGTTATCTTCACCAAGGGTTACAAAAAAACTCTTGACCGGTTAAATAGGTTCTAAACCAATTTAGAGCTGGACCAGAGGCCAACCCACCTCTCCAGTCTGTCCAGAAGGACACCATGGTCAACAGTGTTGAATGCAGCACTTAAATCCAAGAGTACAAGGACAGAGAGCTGTTTGGCATCTGTGTTGGCTCTTAGATAATTTACCACTTTAACTAAGGCTGTGCTGTGGTGGGCACAAAAACCGCAAAAAACAGATTGGAGTTTAAAAAGAAGATACAGATGGCACTTAAAAAATGATTTAGCTGTATGAAAACCAATTTCTCCAGAATTTTGCTTAAGAATGGAAGGTATTTTGGCCGAAAATTGCTAAGAGCTGAAGAATCTAGATTACTTTTCCTCAGAAGTTTCTTTAGTTTTTAGTGCAGTGGGGAAAGTGCCCGGTGACCGGAGAGAAACTTTTATTCTCTTTTGGTATATCATTCGATTTTTCATTGAGTATTTTCATCATTTCAAAGGGCACCAGATAGGTGAACCTATGATGAAGAGGTTTCACCCTGTGTTGCCTTTCCTGGCATGCCGCACAATGGCAGGGGAGCGCTGGTGAACAGGGATGTATAGATGTAGAGAATGTGAAGGGAGGGAGAATGGGGGAGAGAGAGAGTGAGCGATGCATGGTGTATTAGGTTTCCGTGCTTGATGGTTAACATCAGCAGCAGGCAAGGAGAGGAGAGAGCAGGCTGAGCGACTGACTGCTGTTCAGCTTTAATTAACAGTCTCTTAATGGCTGAGCGGGAGCTCAAAGGAGGACCTGGGAAAACTCAAATAAACACTATTAAACGTTGGAGCATATTAGCGGCACTGGTGCGCAATAAAATAAATGCTGCCTGCGTCTGCATGAGCCGGAGTGTGATAGCGCTCACTGTTGTGTGTGTGTGCATTACCAGTCCCAACAAGCCAGCTCGTGAAAGTGTTTCTCTCTCCCTCCCACATCGGTTTCTCCTTTTGTTGAAAAATGGTGAGAAAGTGACTGAGATGTGACTAGTCCCTGTGGCCCAGCTGGATTGGCCTGCTCCATTCACAAACCCAAACAAAGTGCCTCACCTCACCTCCCCACCACAGCAACATCTGACCTCATTGTTTGCACTTTCCTGAGGTAATGCTGTGCTCAACATGATCCCCCCCCTCACACACACACACACACACACACACACACACACACACACACACACACACACACACACACACACACACACACACACACACACACACACACACACACCATCTCTTTGTCCTGTGAACCTGAATAATGCTCTGGAGGATGATGCAACTGACAACAGCTATCATTGATTGTATTATCAACTATGAATAACTTGTCATAGGAGAGGGTCATTTGTAATGTGTTGTTACAGCTCTAATTGGATTTGACACCTCACTGATTCATTTTCACTTTGCTTTGGTAAACATCGCAGCAAAGACTGGCTGTGTTGTGGTTCTGCACACACTCAATTCCACCTGAAGGACCATGACCCATGGTCAGCAGCACAGTGGCACAGCTGGGTAGTCAAAGTGGCTCCATCTCCAGAGTCTGTGTGTTAGCATGACGTTAGGGCAAACTAGGCTCTATTTTTCCAGAAGGATAATGGGGCCCTGGAGCAGCTGTGGGCTCCAGTGTCAAGGTGTGAGTAAAAGTGTGTGTGTGCATATGTGCGTTTGGTGTGTGTGTGTGCGTGCGTGCGTGCGTGTGTGTGTGTGTGTGTGTGTGTTTGGGTGCCTGTGTGCGTGCATGCGTGTAAAGGAATCGTAGTTCTTCTGTACAGGAAACACATGTCCTGTCTTTGCGCTGATTCAGGGAAAAACAACCCAAAATACATCAGTGCACGGCTCCACACACCCCAACCCTAACTCCAACCTCACACTGCTTCCCTCCCTGCGGAAGTCCCTGAGTGTGACAACAGTCTCCCCTTGACTCTTTATGAATCTGTCTTAACCACTTTTACACCACTGCTGAGTTCATTCATTTCCCTTCCTTCCTAAACTCTTGCTACCTAACATGCTCTCATAAGGCTCAGGGTTTCAGTAACATCAAACACATTTTTGTCAATGTTATCATTTCTAGTATGTACAATGTACAGGAAGAATTCAGCATATAGGGGAGAAAATAGTTTGTAATAGAAACCCTATGCACTCTGAGAATACACATAATATAACGGAGATAGCAAAAACCACGCAACAGTAAACACGTCCCCCACCACTGATGCAGCTTGTGACTAACACATTTCTGTGAATTACTACAGCTCCCGCCTTGGGCCAATCAGTGCAATTTTGTAAATGCCGGATCTCTATGGCAAGACACATCATTCACCCAAGTTTGGTCAAAATCAGCCCAGTGCTGTCTGAGATATCGCGTGTGACTATCGTACGAACGAATGTACGTACGGATGGAGACAGATCCACAGTTCCCTCCCCGATTTCATCGTGGGGGACAACAATACCACCGCAGACATATGGAGACATAAGGAGACAGGACTTGTACACATAGCTCATGTTCATTTCAGATTGGATTCACATGGTGTTTCTCAAAAAGTGGGTTTGTAGTTTAACTTTTGCTCTACATCTCATTTCTACCAAGCAGCAGCAGCAGTAGCAGCAGGCAGAGAGCCGGGGTCATATGTCCCTCAGAGAGGGAGGGGTACACTGTCTGCTTGTTCCATATAGAGAGGAACCAGAACCACAGCCACCAGCTCCAACATTCTACATTTACATTTGAGTAATTTAGCAGACGCTCTTATCGAGAGCAACTTACAGGAGCACATGCATGAGAAACTTATATTACTATGTATTTTATTGTCATTAAACTCATAACTGCTCAGGAATGCCTAGGGATTTCTTGTTTTCGGACTGTTATTTATTATTTGTCCATAACCATTTACCCTAGAATATAAACAACAGATTTATGCTTGTCTTTATGTTGCTGAACGAATCGACTCTGGTTAGTCAGCAGGCAGGAACAACAGCGAGTATTGCGAGCCATAGGGGAGTTTTGTGTAGTCTGAAGAGAAATATTTTTTGGCAGGCTGCTGGAAACCATGCTGAATCAGCGAACTTTGTATTTAGTAAGTCTTATGGTTGAAAAGTCTGTAAGTTATCACCATGTTGTCCGCAGAGGAACTGCTGTGTTTTTTATGGACTACACATGGCTTTGTGGAATGGCCGAGTGGTTTCACAGAAAGACAAACACTCTGATGCAGGATGTCATGATGCAATTTGTTGAGATAGATCTGAGTGACTTTTCCATGATTGTTTCAGGCCTTAAGTCAACAGGTAGTGACATACACTCCAGGTTCTTGTCTGCCCTGGCCTAGTGTGAGTACTGTCATAGTTGTCTTAGAGACAATGGGTTAAGTGGGTGGGTACGCATACAATTCCCCTGTCCCTACACTGATCTTCACCATCTTTACCACAAGCGTATTTATTGACAAACAGTGTCAATGTCTTGTAACACAAGAAGCATTTGTTTGACATCGGTGCACCCTGCTTAATCAACTGTAAATCTGGAATTATCTGTTATTCATGAAACAAACATCTACTGAGTACAGTCTGTTATTATCATATTTCAGCCAAAAGGAATGACTGTCACACAATTGGAGGCTTACACAATTTTACAGTGAAATCAGTGGTTGTTATAAATCATACACTCTGTCATTGTCTAGTTACAGAAAGTATCTTACCCACTGGTCCTGGGGTCCCAGAAGGGCCTCTCACCCCAGCATCGCCCCTGGGGCCACTGGGGCCCGGCAGTCCCCGAGACCCGAGCTTCCCTGAACAAAGACACTAGTAACCATTGAGCCATACTGATACAGCCACAAAATACAGCTTGTGTTACAAAGCAATGACTGACTTGACACCTCAAACCTACCATCTTGTCCAGGGGTACCGTCTCTGCCTCTATCGCCCTGTGGACCTGTGTGTTTGTGAAGAAATAGACAGGCGTCAGAGAGCAGACAAGGGCCCAAGGAAAGAGGGAGAGAAAGGGGTCGTCCATTGCCTTGTGTGGAAAAATGGACTAGACGTTGAGTGATTCTTGAGGTGAAGGGTTACCAGATGGAGGTGGCAGAGCAGCTGAGCCGTGCACTGGATTAGATAGACTCGCTGAAAGACTAAGCACTGAGATGTTAATTAGGGCCACAGAGGTGCCAGAGAGGAACAAACCCCTTAGCTAGTCATGGGAGACTAAAACCCAAGAGTCCCACACAGGGCAGCAGATTCTGCGAAATTTAAGCTCCTATATTGTAGTGAAACTCAAAACGTACAGTACCAGTCCAAAGTTTGGACACACCTACTCATTCAAGGGTTTTTTATTTTTTCATTCTACTTTGTAGAATAATAGTGAAGACATCAAAACTATGAAATAACACATATGGAATCATGTAGTAACCAAAAAAGCATTAAACAAATCAAAATATATTTTCTATTTGAGATTCTTCAAAGTAGCCACCCTTTGCCTTGATGACAGCTTTGCACACTCTTGGCATTCCCTCAACCAGCTACATGAGGTAGTCACCTGGAATGCGTTTCAAGGGGTGCCTTGTTAAAAGTTCATTTGTGGAATTTCTTTCCTTCTTAATGCATTTGAGGCTATCAGTTATGTTGTGACAAGGTAGGGGGGTATACAGAAGACAGACCTATCTGGTAAAAGACCAAGTCCATATTAAGGAAAGAACAACTCAAATAAGCAAAGAGAAACGACTTTGAAAGTTTCTTCAAATCAAATCAACTCAAATTTTATTGGTCACATACACATGGTTAGCAGATGTTAATGCGAATGTAGCGAAATGCTTGTGCCTCTAGTTTCGACAGTGTAAGTAATCTAACAATTTCCCAACAACTACCTAATACACTCAAATCTAAAGGGGTGAATGAGAATATGTACATATAAATATATGGATGGGAGATGGCCGAGCGGCATTGGCAAGGTGCAATAGAGTATATACATATCATATGAGTAATGTAAGATATGTAAACATTATTAAAGTGGCATTATTTAAAGTGGCATTGTTCAAAGTAACTAGTGGGATGGTAACGGTGTGAACAGGCAGTGGCTCGGGTGGTTGTTGTCCTTTATGATCTTTTTTGCCTTCCTGTGACATAGGGTGCTGTAGGTGTCCTGGAGGGCAGGTAGTTTTCCCCCGGTGACGCATTGTGCAGACCGCACCACCCTCTGGAGAGCCTTGCGGTTGAGGGCAGTGCAGTTGCCGTGCCAGGCTGTGATACAGCCCGACAGGATGCTCTCGATTGTGCATCTGTAAAAGTTTGTCAGGGTTTTGGGTGACAAGCCACATTTCTTCAGCCTCCTGAGGTTGAAGAGACACTGTTGCGCCTTCTTCACCACACTGTCTGTGTGGGTGGACCATTTCAGTTTGTCTGTGATGTGTACGCCAAAGAACTTAAAACTGTCCACCATCTCCACTGCTGTCGCTTCGATGTGGCTAGGGGGGTGCTCCCTCTGCTGTTTCCTGAAGTCCACGATCATCTCCTTTCTTTTGTTGACGTTGAGTGAGAGGTTGTTTCCCTGACACCCCACTCCGAGTGCCCTCACCTCCTCCCTGTAGGCCGTCTCGTCGTTGTTGGTAATCAAGTCCACTACTGTTGTGTCATCTGCAAACTTGATGATTGAGTTGGAGGCGTGCATGGCCACGCAGTCGTGGGTGAACAGGGAGTACAGGAGGGTGCGGAGCACGCACCCTTGTGGGGCTCCCATGTTGAGGGTCAGCGAAGTGGAGATGTTGTTTCCTACCTTCACCACCTAGGGGTGGCCAGTCAGAAAGTCCAGGACCCAATTGCACAGGGCGAGGTTGAGACCCAGGGTCTCCAGCTTGAGGATGAGCTTGGAGGGTACTATGGTGTTGAATGCTGAGCTGTAGTCAATGAACAGCATTCTTACATAGGTATTCCTCTTGTCCAGATGGGATAGGGCAGTGTGCAGTGTGATGGCGATTGCATTGTCTGTGGACATGTTGGGGCGGTATGCAAACTGAAGTGGGTCTAGGGTGGCCAGTAAGGTGGAGGTGATATGATCTTTGATTAGTCTCTCAAAGCACTTCATGATGACAGAAGGGAGTGCTACGGGGCGGTAGTCATTTAGTTCAGTTATCTTTGCCTTCTTGGGTACAGGAACAATGGTGGCCATCTTGAAGCATGTGGGGACAGCAGACTGGGATAGGGAGCGATTTAATATGTCCTTAAACCAGCAGCGTGCCGTGGGCCTGGGGCCTGGGCCTTCAGTGAGGTCCTACACAGTCCCACCCGAATTAATCCACCTCTTATTACCATCATTATGATGCCATGGCTCTAGACACTATACATTTAGACAGAAACGCAGTATAACCTGGCGTTGCGTCACCTTGAAATTGACATTTTTATTCAGAGAATTGCAGGGGAAGAGTACAATACAGTACAGTTCAACTAATAGGCAAGAACATAGTCGAGTGCAACAGAGTTATATTAATATTCTGTTTCGTATCTGGCAAAGAATGTTGTCCAGAATATTGCTGTGGAGTTGTTGATAGTATGTGCGAGGGTCTCCTTGTGCTGGGCCTCTGCGTGCGCTGGGTGAACTTGAGATGCGCGCTGTGTCATCGTAGATTTGACTGAACCTGCACCTCTCTCGCTCAATTGTGTCACAAAACTCGTTCACCTTTGTCAGGCAGAATTGTACATCCAAAGTTTGTTTCTGTAGAATGCCAAAAAGCACATCCGAATAATTAAAAATCCCATTGAATGTTTCAAGCAAAAAACAAAACTCAAAATCATCCAAACGTGCATTAAATCCATCAGCCATAAGCACAGTATCCCCGTCACGGTCATCATGATGTTCCAGTAAGTGGTTAAACAGCTCCTTTAGGGCAACTCTCTTTTCAAAGACTGCATTGACCATTCTAGATGTATATTGCCACCTCGTTGGTGCAACCTTAGGAAGACGACGCTTGCAGATGTCATCCAGCAGTTTCGTGCGCTTAGGGGATCGTGAGAAAAATGCTGCAAGGCCATTGAGGTTGGCAAAGAAGACCTTGCATTCTTTAAGCTTTGAGGCTCCTTGAGTCAGTACTAAATTTGGTCGATGTGCATAGCAGTGAATGAATAAAGCCATCGGTGCCCTCTCCTTAACTTTACCTGCACCCCATTGAGTCCAGATGCCATGACTGCTGCGCCATCAAAACACTGTGCCACAACTTTATCCAGACTACAATAATTTTCCTCCAAGAAACGGAAAATAAGAGCGGCAATGTCATCAGCTCGCTTGCCGCTTGTCACATTTTCAAATGGGATAAATCGCTCCTTGACTCCTGTGTCCGTCACATAACGCAGGACGAGTGAGAGCTGTGCTGCATTTCCCACACCTGTTGTCTCGTCCACCATAACAGCAACAAAGGGAGCTTTTTTAATCTCCATTTTGATCTCTTCTCCCATCACTTCAGCAATAGCATAAATTAGGTCATTTTGTATTTTGCCTGACGTCCCAATGAACACTTTGTTAGTGGACAGGTGGTATTGTAAATCTGTGTTGCTTTCAGAAAGAAAAGAAAGAAGCTCCACGTAGGTCCCTTTGTTTGTAGAGTCAGCACTTTCATCGTGTCCCCTAAAAGAAAGTTCCTGTTTACTCAAAAACATGACACAATCAATGAGTCTTTTCAATATTTCCCTATTTTTCTTCACCTTTTCATTGTGCAGCTCCGTTGCCCTGAGCGATTGTTCGTTGAGCTGTAGATCCACTCGGGTGTCCCCAAAAGTTTTCAAAAGCACCATTGCTTGTAAGTGCCCAGCCGTACTTTGGTGTCTCGTTGCTGCCTTGGTTAGACAACTCAAGTTTGCAAAGCCAGTGTGGCTCCAAACACCAAATCGATCACTTGCAAATAATAGGCATTCCCAGCAGTACAGTTTGCAGTGCTTCTCGGAGCCTGTGAGCCATTGATAGCGCTCGTAGTTGGAACTTTGAAAGTGGCGAACGAACCCCTTTCCCGCCTGTGAAAGGCTTTGTAGCGTCGGCGTCGGGCGACCTCTCTTTACAATGTCTAACTTTTCTTGAAAAGTTTGTCTTGAGAATGGCGTTATAATTATATCCTCGACCAAATCGATATCTTCTCCTCCTTCCGCCATTGTGGGTTGAAAAAACAGCTTAGTCGTACGCAAATTAATTTGTTTATCAAATTCAGTTTCCTAGTTCTGAGGATCCGCATAGACCTGCCCATAGGACCTGCTTCTCAATATTGGTAATCCAATCAAAAGACGTGCACGCACTACGCCTGCTAGCTGGCTCCTGTGTAAAACTGGAGCCAGCCAGCAGGCGTACAATAGCCAACTCTAAAGCTGATTGGTTGACACTAAATTTTCATTTCCATTCACTTTAAGCTACAAGCGCCCGCACTGTTGATTCTGAAGGCCTGAGGGCAGATTTTAGACCCCTGGCAACACATGATGGCTGAATATGATTGGATAAAAGATCTAACATAAAGACCAGCCCTCCAAATCTCAACCTGGGGCTGGAAGCAGTGCAACCAAGAGGAAAGCTATGAAATGAAGAGTATAATTCTTACTCTGAGGAATAATTTAATACTAATTTGTGGGAAAATATATTTAAAAAATATATATATTCTGATGATGTTTAGGCCAGCAGTGAAGGCCTTGCTGGCCCTGACGGCCCACCACTGCCTTAAACACACCAGCCAGCTGGTCTGCGCATGCTCTCAGGACACGGCTAAGGAAGTCGTCTGGGCCAGCAGCCTTGCAAGAGTTAACCTGTTGAGGACAGAGGGCGCTGTTTTCACTTTGGGGGAAAATCGTGCCCAAATTAAACGGCCTCGTACTCAATTCTTGCTCGTACAATATGCATATTATTATTACTATTGGATAGAAAACACTCTCTAGTTTCTAAAACCGTTTGAATTATATCTGTGAGTAAAACAGAACTCCTTTTGCAGCAAACTTCCTGACAGGAAGTGGAAAATCTGAAATCGATGCACTGTTCTAGAGCCTGCCTATTAAAGTCCTTGATATTTATTAGTTTAGATGCACTTCATACGTCTTCCACTAGATGTCGACAAGCAGTGAGAGAAGAAATTGAGTGTGTAACTTGATCTGGGGTTGAATAATAGCTCTTGGCATGACGTGTCACCAGTTTCCTGTTTTCTGGAGAGCGCGAGAAGGGACCTGGATTTGCCTTCTGATAAGCTGTCATTATGGACAACTAATATCTCCGGCTTTGATTTTATTTGATACATGTGACAATATCATCGTAAAGTATGTTTTTTCATTATTGTTTAATCAGATTATTGAATTTTTTTCGGGAGTTTTGCCGTGTTCCGTTCTCTGAGTTTGTTGACGATGGAGAGATTCGCGCCACTTGGCAAGTGTGCTTGCTAAATCGAGAGGGAAAAAGGCCGTTCTAAAACCAAACAACGATTGTTCTGGACAAAGGACCCCTTGTACAACATTCTGATGGAAGATCAGCAAAAGTAGGACCCATTTTATGATGTTATTTCATATATCTGTCGTACATGTGAAATAGTCGTTTGCGCCGAGATTTTGGGTACTCTCTCACTATACCTAAGCTGGATGTCGTAAAGAAGTTATTTTTAGAATTCTAACACGGCGATTGCATTAAGAACTAGTGTATCTATCATTTCCTATACAACATGTATTTTTTTGTTATGTTTATGAATAGTTATTTGGTCAAAATATGTGTGTCAGAAAAAGTTTCAGAAAAATATCCGGACGTTGTGGGAAAAAGCTGCTACGTTAGCACAATGTATAACCACTGATTTCAGCTCTAAATATGCACATTTTCGAACAAAATATAAGTGTATGTATAACCTGATGTTATAGGACTGTCATCTGATGAAGCTTATCAAGGTTAGTCAAAAATTATATATCTTTTGCTGGTTTATTCGCTATCGCTAACGTGCCTATTGCTATCGCTAACGTGCCTTGATGAATGAATGCGGTAGTGTGGTAGGCTATTGTAGTAAGCTAATATAATGCTATATTGTGTTTTCGCTGTAAAACACTTAAAAAATCGGAAATATTGGCTGGAATCACAAGATGTTTGTCTTTAATTTGCTGTACACCATCGATTTTTCAGAAATGTTTTATGATGAGTATTTAGGTATTTGACGTTGGTGTCTGTAATTACTCTGGCTGCTTCGGTCCTATTTGTGATGGTAGCTGTGATGGTAGCTGCAATGTAAAACTGATTTATACCTCAAATATGCAAATTTTTCGAACAAAACATAGATTTATTGTATAACATGTTATAAGACTGTCATCTGATGAAGTTGTTTCTTGGTTAGTTTGGTTGGTTCTTGGTTAGTTAGGTTGGCTTTGTGCATGCTACCTGTGCTGTGAAAAATGTCTGTCCTTTTTTGTATTTGGTGGTGAGCTAACATAAATATATGTGGTGTTTTCGCTGTAAAACATTTTAAAAATCGGACATGTTGACTGAATTCACAAGATGTGTATCTTTCATTTGCTGTATTGGACTTGTTAATGTGTGAAAGTTAAATATTTCCAAAAAATATCTTTTGAATTTCGCGTTCTGCCTTTTCAGTGGAATGTGGGAGGAGTTCCGCTAGCGGAATGCCAGAGCCAGACAGGTTAACATGTTTAAATGTTTTACTCACGTCAGCCACAGAGAAGGAGAAGGGGGGGTCCTTGTTAGCGGGCCGCGACGGTGGCACTGTTATCCTCAAAGTGGGCAAAGAAGGTGTTAAGTTTATCTGGAAGCGTGACATCGGTGTCCGTGACGTGGCTGGTTTTCTTTTTGTAGTCCGTGATTTCCTGTAGACCCTGCCACATACGTCTCATTTCTGAGCCGTTGAATTGCAACTCCACTTTGTACCTGTACCGGCATTTCCATTGTTTGATTGCCTTGCGGAGGGAATAACTATACTGTTTATATTCAGCCATATTCCCAGACCTCTTTCCATGGTTAAATGCGGTGGTTAGCGCTTTCAGTTTTGCGCAAATGCCACCATCCATCCACGGATTCTGGTTAGGGTAGGTTAAGTAGTCACATTGGGTACAACATCTCCAATACGTTTCTTTATAAACTCACTCACCGAGTCAGTGTATAGATCGATGTTGTTCTCTGAGTCTGACCGGAACATATCCCAGTCCGCGTGATCAAAACAATTTAGAAGCGTGGATTCCGATTGGTCAGACCAGCGTTGAATGGTTCTAGTCACTGGTACATCCTGTTTGAGTTTTTGCCTAGAAGACGGTTGGAATCTCTTGGGAGGTAATATGGCCGGCATTTGATTGTAAGGAATTCTAGGTCCGGTGAGCAGAAGGACTTGAGTTCCTGTATGTTGTTATGATTACACCATGAGTCGTTAATCATGAAGCTTATACCTCCGCCCTTCCTCTTCCCAGAAAGGTGTTTATCTCTGTCGGCGCGATGCATGGAGAAGCCCAGTGACTGAACCGATTCCGACAACATATCCTGAGAGAGCCATGTTTCCGTGAAACAGAATTTGACAATCTCTGATGTCTCTCTGGAAGGCAACCTTTGCTCAAATTTCATCTACCTTGTTGTTAAGAGACTGGACATTGGTGAGTAGTATACTCGGGAGCAGTAGGCGATGTGCACGTCTACGGAGCCTGATCAGGAGGCCGCTCCGTCTGCCCCTTCTGCGGTGCCGTTGTTTTGGGTCGGCTTCTGAGATTAGATCCATTGTCCTGGGTGGTGTTCCAAACAGAGGATCCACTTCGGGAAAGTCGTGTTCCTTGTCGTAATGTTGGTAAGTTGACGTCGCTCTTATATCCAATAGTTCCTCCCGGCTGTATGTAGTAAGATTTAAGATTTCCTGGGGTAACAATGTAAGAAATAGTACATAAAAAAACTAAATACTGCATAGTTTCCTAAGGACTCGAAGCGAGTCGACCATCTCTGTCGGCGCCATCTTGCTAAAAAAAAGGTAGCAAAATGCATCAAGCTCTATGATGAAACTGGCTCTCATGAGGACTGCCACAGGAAAGGAATACCCAGAGTTACCTCTGCTGCAGAGGATAAGTTCATTAGAAATTGCAGCCCAAATAAATGCTTTACAGAGTTCAAGTAACAGACACCATCTCAACATCAACTTTTCAGAGGAGACTGTGTGAATCAGGTCTTCATGGTCGAGTTGCTGCAAAGAAACCACTACTAAAGGACTCCCAAGTGGCGCAGTGGTCTAAGGCACTGCATCACAGTGCAAGAGGCAACACTACAGTCCCTTGGTTGAATCCAGGCCGTATCACATCCGGCCGTGATTGGGAGTCCTATAGGGCGGTGGACAAGTGGCCCAGCGTTGTCCGGATTTGGCAGGGGGAGGCCGTCATTGTAAATGAACTGGCTTGCCTAGTTAAATAAAGGTTAGATATATACCAAAAATAAAGGGCACTAAGAAGTAGAGACTTGCTTGGGTCAAGAAACACGAGAAATGGACATTAGACCGGTGGAAATCTGTCTGATGAGTCTCAATTTGAGATTTTTGGTTCCAACCGCTGTGTCTTTGTGAGACGCAGAATAGGTGAACGAATAATCTCTGCATGTGTGGTTCCCTCTGTGAAGCATAGAGGAGGATGTGTGATGGTGTGGGGGTGCTTTGCTAGTGACACTGTCAGTGATTAACTTAGATTTCAAGGCACACTTAACCAGCATGGCTACCACAGTATTCTGCAGCGAGACGCCATCCCATCTGGTTTGTGCTTAGTGGGACTGTCATTTGTTTTTCAACACGACAATGACCCAAGACATCTCCAGGCTGTGTAAGGGCTATTTGACCAAGAAGGAGAGTGATGGAGTGCTGCATCAGATGACTTGGCCTCCACAATCACCTGACCTCAACCCAATTGAGATGGTTTGGGATGAGTTTGGACCGCAGAGTGAAGGAAAAGCAGCCAACAAGTGCTCAGCATATGTGGGATTTCCTTCAAGACTGTTGGAAAAGCATTCCAGGTGAAGCTGGTTTAGAGAATGCCAAGAGTGTGCAAAGTTGTCATCAAGGTAAAGGGTGGCTACTGAAGAATCTCAAATAGAAAATATATGTTGATTTTTTAACACTATTTTGGTTACTACATGATTTCATATCTGTTATTTCATAGTTTTGATGTCTTCACTATGATTCTATAATGTAGAAATGATAAAATAAAGAAAAACCAAACTTTTGACTGCTACTGTATACACAGAACAGATCATTTCTCTCTCTCTCAAAACTACTAAGACTGACCCACAAACATTGTCTGTGTGGCAGGACAAACATAATGGTGCATTTACATTCTTCTACAGGCCTCAGAAGGCCAGTGGTGATCTTAACCTGAGAGAGCCTTTGGCTAAAACAGATTTGAATGTAATTGGGTGGAAGTTGATACACTATTGAAAAGCCTTTTGAAAGTGCACCAGCAGAACACTCTTTTTATCTTTCTAACTGCAGCCAACGCTGGGCTGAGCTCCAGGGAAGGAGAGGGCTTTCATGCCCTGAAGTGTTCACTTTCCACACAACAGAACCCTGAAAGAGAGCAGCGCAGACAACTGGAAATTAGTGTGTGTGTGTGTGTGTGTGTGTGTGTGTGTGTGTGTGTGTGTGTGTGTGTGTGCGTGTGTGCGTGCGTGCGTGCGTGCGTGCGTGCACGTCTCTCTCTTAGCGACAGAAAAAATATGATATGGGGGAGGAGAGCAGGTTGAGATGCAATGGAGAACGAAGAGAGCCGTGCAGAGTGATTTTCTAAGAAATTATCAAACATAACCTGCTTCACTCAAATCAGTAGGAATACATGGCTGTTCCTAAAACCTGCCCATACATGTGTATAGGAGACTTGTACGTACCTACGGGTCCCTGCTCGCCAGGGGCTCCTTTGGTTTGTGGAGCCCCTGTCTGTGAGGAAGACTCCGGTGCTGTTCCTTCTTCACCCTGTAGGTGGCGGTGTGAAGTGGAGGCAGGAGAGGACAGCACTTGGACCTATTGGATAAAGTAAGAAAGAGAGAAATTTGAAGAGATGTTTTAATTTCAATTTTCATTAGGATCCCCATTATCCAACACCAGTGCCGACAGCTAGTCTTACTGGGGTCCGACACATAACGAAAAAGACAGATAATACAGATAAAATACTTTACAATTTATTGTAGTGTGAATGTGTGTTTTCATCTATCAGAGAAATGCCAATGCCTTTCAAATGGACTCAAACACTGGTGTTCATGATCAGAGACTGTAGCCTCTCGCTGCAGCACAGTTTTCAGTAGAGGAGTCCATGACTGTACCTTTTCCTCCAGTGAGCTGAGTCTGTCTGTCAGTGCTGTGAATCGACTACAGTTGAGGCAATCTGGAGAACAGACAAAGAAAAAAATACTATACGTGGACAAGTATGCAAAAAGCACTTCCAAAAAATGTACTTCAGTGAATATGAGAAACATGGGGCCTGAGTGTTAAAGCAAAACATTGTAAAGGAGATAAATTGGATCCCAGGTGTTCTGAGTCTGATGATATTTAAAAGAGAAATATGGTTACAGGTGTCATAGTACTGTATGAGAGAGTGTTAGGGTCCTGGTTCTTACTGTTGGAGAGCTGTTCCCCTGTTCCTGCTTCTGTGCGGGCAGAGGCAGGAGGACGGCGAAGAGTGGACGGCTTCCTCACCGCCTCCTGAGCCACCAGCTGGTTTCCTGACTCTGCAGCGGAAGATGAAGGGGAGGATGAAGAGGAGTCAGTAGACCACACAGTGAGTTCATACAGTCGTCATTCCGTTATGATGCAGTAAGTCAGTCATTCAAATGGCCCTTATAAGCAGTGGGGCTTCCAGACAACAGTACAATCAGTCCACATCAACAAGAAAATACCAACCCTCCCACAAAGTATTTTCACTCAATTTCGGAATGCTCAGTGGTGTCAATATTCCCTTGTCAATTCAGTATTCTTTTTTTATTCCATTATTTTTATTCACATGATTTGGCATTCTGATTATGATGAAGCACAGTGGCAGGCTAGTTGGACTGCATGAGAGTTCTGCTCTGAAAGCCCTGGGCAAAAACTATCTAGTGTCCTGTGACTGCAAGGAGACAGGGCGGTTCTCTCTACCAGGTGACCTCGCCAACACCACTGTCAGGGTGGGCTAGCAGGTGAGGAACACAGTGTCACGACTCCTACCGAAGGTAGCTCCTCTTCCTGTTCGGGTGGTGCTTGGCGTTCGTCGTCACCAGCCTACTAGCTGCCACCGATCCCTTTTCCTTTTTCTGTTGTTTTTATCTGATTAGTAACACCTGTTTGCGTCTCCATCATACCACCATTCTCCATCGGATTGGGTCTGCGATGGACCAGATGATGGAGAGAATGAACCAATGGGAGAGGAGTGGTCCGGCTCCAGCGCACTTCGTCTTGCCCCCCCGAGGGAGTACGATGGAGCGGCGGCTGAATGCCAGGGGTTTCTACTCCAGCTCGAGTTGTACCTGGCCACCGTGAGGCCGACTCCCTCGGGGGAGGAGAGTGTGAGCATCCTCGTCTCCTGCCTGACGGGTCAAGCTCTGGAGTGGGCCAACGCCATCTGGAATGGCCCAGACTCGGCGAGGGAGCACTATTCCCCCTTAGGCAGGAGACGAGGAGCGCACAGGACTTTGCGTTGGAGTTCCCGGACCTTGGCCGCTGGGGCCGGGTGGAACGACAGGGCCCTGATGGACCACTACCGGTGCAGCCTCTGGGAGGACGTCCGCAGGGAGCTAGCGTGTGGGGACGCCACTCTCTCCCTCGACGAACTTATAGACATGTCAATCCGGCTGGACAATCTGCTAGCTGCCCGCGGGCGTTCAGAAAGGGTCCTGTCAGTTCCACCTCCTAGCCCTCCCGCTCCCATTCCTTTGGAGTTAGGGGGGGGCCGCTTCGAGGAGTACCGGAGGAGGAGGCTCCTCCTGCACCAGCTGTGGTCGGAGAGGACACACGGCCGACCGGTGCTGGAGGAGCCCGTCTGGGAGTCGAGAGGGCAGGCAGAACACTTCTTGGTCACCCCAGGTGAGTCAGCATCAAACTCACCCAGAGCCCCCTGTTGGTCACATGTTTGTATACATTTTTTTCCTTGATTTTTCTCCCTCTTCCCAGCATAAGGCGCTAGTCGATTCAGGCGCAGCTGGGAACTTTATGGATCGCGGACTCGCCCTCAAGCTGGGAATTCCACTGGTGCCGATAGATCCCCCCTTCCCCGTGCACTCCTTAGATAGCCGGCCATTAGGGTCAGGGCTGGTCAGGGAGGGCACGGTTCCACTGGACATGGTAATGCAGGGGGATCAATCATAGGGAGCGGATTAGGAGCGGACTTCCTTATCGATCTTCTCCTGTTGCCCGGTCTCCCTACGGCCCTACAGACTGCGGAGGCTCTATTTACCCACGTCTTCCGGCACTACGGGGTGCCGGAGGACATCGTCTCTGATCAGGGTCCCCAGTTCACGTCCTGAGTGTGGATGGCATTTATGGAGCGTCTGGGGGTCTCGGTCAGTTTGACCTCTGGTTATCACCCCGAGAGTAATGGGCAGGTGGAGAGAGTGAACCAGGAGGTGGGTAGGTTTCTGCGGTCGTATTGCCAGGACCGGACAGGGGAGTGGTCAAGGTACGTCCCATGGGCGGAGTTGGCCCAGAACTCACTCCGCCACTCCTCCACGAACATGTCACCATTTCAATGCGTGTTGGGCTACCAGCTGGTCCTGGCGCCGTGGCATCAGAGTCAGACCGAGGCTCCTGCGGTGGAGGAGTGGGTGCAGCGCTCCAAGGAGACCTGAGGGCCGTCCAGGAATCCCTTAAGCAAGCCGGTGGACGGCAGAAGAGGAGCGCTGACAGCCACCGCAGTGAGGCCCCCGTGTTTGTACCGGGGGACAGGGTCTGGCTCTCGACCCGAAACCTACCCCTCCGCTTGCCCTGCCGGAAGCTGGGTCCGCAGTGTGTAGGGCCCTTCAAAGTCCTGAGGAGGATAAACGAGGTGTGTTATAGATTACAACTCCCTTCCTATTATCGTATTAACCCCTCGTTTCATGTGTCTCTCCTCAGGCCAGTGGTAGCTGGTCCCCTGCAAGAAGGTGAGGTGTCAGAGGTCCCTCCGCCCCCTCTGGACATCGAGGGGTCCCCGGCATACACAGTACGTGCTGTTCTGGACTCGAGACGCCGGGTGAGGGGCCTGCAGTACCTCGTGGACTGGGAGGGGTACGGCCCGGAGGAGAGGTGCTGGGTACCGGTGGGGGACATCTTGGATCCGTCACTGTTGAGGGATTTCCATCGCCTCCATCTGGATCGCCCTGCGCCTCGCCCTCCGGGTCATCCTCGAGGCCGGTGTAGGCGGGCTGCGGGAGCCGCGACTCCTACCAAAGGTGGCTCCTCTTCCTGTTCGGGTGGCGCTCGGCGCTCGTCGTCACCGGCCTACTAGCTGCCACCGATCCCATTTCCCTCTTCTGTTGTTTTTGTCTGATTAGTAACACCTGTTTCTTGTTTGGGTTTTAGTTGGGCTATTTAAGCCGGTAGGCCCGCCTGCTCTTTGTGCGGGCTTATTGATTTTCCACTGTGTTATTGTGTGGTAGTGCGTGTTGTTTTTGGGTTTTCCCTCCGGACTAGTTAGGTCCTGGTTTTGGGCATTTGTGTATGTGAGCCCAGTATCTTGGCGAGTACTATTTTTCCTGTGCGTAATAAAGCGCTATTTCTGTCCTCCTGCCTCCTGCGCCTGACTCCGCACCCACTAGGCCCAGTGCGTTACACACAGGGGAGAGGGATGGACGGATGGAGGAATGGATAGAAAGAGGGATGATAATGCTAGAGCAGGCGTGACTTTTATCTCTGTCCTGTACCCCATCCATAGAGCCATGATTGCATGGAACTCCATTCCATCTCAGATTGCACAAGTGAACAGCAAACCTGGCTTTAAAAAACAGCTTCACAGCACTTCAACGCCTCTCCCCTATTTACACAAATTATTTGATGTGTATGTACTGATATGAATGTATTACTCATAGTCTAGATGCTACTGAATTACAATTAGTAACAATGTCGGAGCTTATGACTGGTCTCTCTCTCTCTCTCTCTCTCTCTCTCTCTCTCTCTCTCTCTCTCTCTCTCTCTCTCTCTCTCTCTCTCTCTCTCTCTCTCTCTCTCTCTCTCTCTCTCTCTCTCTCTCTCTCTCTCTCTCTCTCTCTCTCGCTCTCGGCTAAAGGGGGGGTCAGAGAGATTTGCCTGAGTGCGTATGACCCTTGACCCGGTGATGCTCTGGGCCCTAATCAAGGTTTGAATCAGAGCTCTTCATTAGAAGAGACCCCTGTGGAGAGAGGAGAGGTTGTCCTGACATCAGCTCTGTGTCTGGTTCCAAGCTCTGTGGCTGACAGGACAGGGCAGGACACAGAGCACAGCACAGGGGGGAGTTTTCCACTGTTTACAAACACTGACAAGTGATTTCCTCCCCAGTGGCCTGGACTGCCTGGTGAAACTCTCTCAGGAGACAGAGGGAGAGGGGTGAAGGTCACACCACTGCAGTGTCAGGGTTAATTAAAATCTCATTAGTGTTATACAATTATCCACAGCTGTGAGTGTGTGTGTCACAGGAGGTTAGTGGCACCTTTATTGGGGAGAACAGGCTCGTGGTAATGACTGGAGTGGAATCATTGGAACGGTATCAAATACATCAAACACATGGTTTCCAGGTGTTTGATGCCATTCCATTTTCTCCGTTCCGGCCATTATGAGCCATCCTCCCATCAACAGCCTCCACTGGCGTATATATGTGTGCGTGCGTGCGTGCGTGTGTGTCAGTACTGGCAGTAGGAGCAGGGGAAGGGGGTCTTGGCAGTCTTGCTGACAATCTTGCAAAAAGCAGAACGCCTTCCCCCTTTGTGACTGTGGTTACCAAAATAACTCCCTCCAACACCCTTTAAGCAGCCCCTGAGGGCCCTCCATGGCAGTCCGGGGGAGGCCCCTGACAGCACACGGTCACAGGGAGAGGGGGCTGGGAGCCATCCTCTCCCTGTGAGCCAAAGTCTCACCAACCAGCAGGCTTGTGTGTGTCTGTCAAATTAAATCAATGTTTATTGCATATGTATATGCAGGTGTAGTGAAATGTAGTAATACCTAGCAATATAAAAAAAACGATACACACATAATCCAGAAAAATTACGGAATATAAATATACATATATACTACCGTTCAAAAGTTTGGGGTCACTTAGAAATGTCCTTGTTTTTGAAAGAAAAACACTTTTTTTGACCATTAAAATAACATCAAATTGATCAGAAATACAGTGTCGACATTGTTAATGTTGTAAATGACTATTGTAGCTGGAAACGGCTGATTTTTTATGGAATATCTACATAGGCTTACAGAGGACCATTATCAGCACCCATCACTCCTGTGTTCCAATGGCACTTTGTGTTAGCTAATTCAAGTTTATCATTTTTAAAAGGCTAATTGATCATTAGAAAACTCTTTTGCAATTATGTAAGCACAGCTTAAAACTGTTGTGATGATTAAAGAAGCAATAAAACTGGCCTTCTTTAGACTGGTTGAGTATCTGGAGCATCAGCATTTGTGGGTTCGATTACAGGCTCAAAGTGGCCAGAAACAAAGGCCTTTCTTCTGAAACTCATCAGTCTTTTCTTGTTCTGAGAAATGAAAGTATCATCGGATGGGGCCACAGTGTCTCCTGACCCCTCCTGTCTCAGCCTCCAGTATTTATGCTGCAGTAGTTTATGTGTCGGGGGCTAGGGTCAGTCTGTTATGTCTGGAGTATTTCTCCTGTCTTATCCGGTGTCCTGTGTGAATTTAAGTATGCTCTCTCTAATTCTCTCTTTCTTTCTTTCTCTCTCTCGGAGGACCTGAGCCCTAGGACCATGCCTCAGGACTACCTGGCATGATGACTCCTTGCTGTCCCCAGTCCACCTGGCCGTGCTGTTGCTCCAGTTTCAACGGTTCTGCCTGCGGCTATGGAACCCTGACCTGTTCACCGGACGTGCTACCTGTCCCAGACCTGCTATTTTCAACTCTCTAGAGACCGCAGGAGCGGTAGAGATACTCTGAATGTCCAGCTATGAAAAACCAACTGACATTTACTCCTGAGGTGCTGACTTGCTGCACCCTCGACAACTACTGTGATTATTATTATTTGACCATGCTGGTCATTTATGAACATTTGAACATCTTGGCCATGTTCTGTTATAATCTCCACCCGGCACAGCCAGAAGAGGACTGGCCACCCCTCATAGCCTGGTTCCTCTCTAGGTTTCTTCCTAGGTTTTGGCCTTTCTAGGGAGTTTTTCCTAGCCACCGTGCTTCTACACCTGCATTGCTTGCTGTTTGGGGTTTAGGCTGGGTTTCTGTACAGCACTTTGATGTATCAGCTGATGTAAGAAGGGCTATATAAATCAATTTGATTTGATTTGAAGGCTATTCCATGCAAGAAATTGCCAAGAAACAGAATATCTCGTACAACGCTGTGTACTACTCACAGAACAGAACAGAGCAAACTGGCCCTAACCAGAATAGAAAGAGGAGTGGGAGGCCCTGGTGCCCAACTGAGCAACAGAACAAGTACATTTGAGTGTCTAGTCCAGGCTCTGTCGCAGCCGGCCGCGACCGGGAGGCCCATGGGGCGGTGCACAATTGGCCCAGTGTCGTCCGGGTTAGGGAGGGTTTGGCCGGTCTCATTGTGCACTAGCGACTCCTGTGGCGGGCTGGGCGCAGTGCACGCTGACAAGGTCGCCAGTTGTATGGTGTTTCCTCCGACACATTGGTGCGGCTGGCTTCCGGGTTGGATGCGCGCTGTGTCAAGAAGTAGTGCGGCTTGGTTGGGTTGTGTTTCGGAGGACGCATGGCTCTTGACCTTCGCCTCTCCCGAGTCCATACGGGAGTTGCAGCGATGAGACAAGACTGTAACTACTACCAATTGGGGAGAAAAAAGGGGTGAAAAATACAAAATAATAATAATAATAATAAACTTGGATTAGCTAACACAATGTGCCAAAGAGAACACAGGAGTGATGTGGTTGCTGATAATGGGCCTCTGTATGCCTATGTAGATATTCCTTAAAAAATCAGCAGTTTCCAGCTACAATAGTCATGTACAACATTAACACTGTATTTCTGATCAATTCGATGTTATGTTATTTTAATGCACAAAAAATGTGCTTTTCTTTCAAAAACAAGGGCATTTCTAAGTGACCCCAAACTTTTGAACAGTAGTGTACACTACGTACATTAAGGGTTAAGGTTAAGGTTAGGGGTTAGGGAATACATGTTTTGGTCCCCTCAAGGATAGTACAACAAATGTGTGTGTGTGTATTTGTGTGTGTATTTGTGTTTAATGGTCAGTCCTCCAGTGTTACTTTCCCAGTGAAAATAAACCAGACCATTCTGCAGCCAGCCCAGCCAGCCCAGCCAGCCCAGCCAGCCCAGCCAGCCCAGCCAGCCCAGCCAGCCTAGCCTGCCCAGAGAGCACATTTCCTCCTAATGCTCCAACTCACTCTAGGCTCCCTCTCCTTAGCTCATTATTTTCCCTGGTTTATTTATTCTCTCTTTGATATGCAAAAGACGTAGCAATGTGCAGACAGACACAGCCCTCGTGCTAGGAAGGCCTGTCTTGTGAAGGTATTTCTATGGCTAAAATGTCTCTTTGTTTCTCAATACATATGGTTTGTAATGGTGGGAGGGTGATTATATGCAAGCTCACACACATCTCGTCTCAGTGGTGGCCTTGATGGAGTTTAATCAACAACGAGGTGTACATTTACCACTGCACAGGTCAGACCTGAGAATGAACTCTGTCACAGGGGACTGACTGGGGCTCTGGCTACACCTTCTCCTCCTCCTCCTCCTTTAGCTTGAGTTTCATAAGATTGGTTTAGTTCAGAGCCAGAGGTTCCCAGGAGGAGGTATGGGGTCTGAGGGAGCGGCGAGCAGCTGTGGACACAGACCATCCAGTCAACACAGGGCTGGGCCGGGCTGGGGAGGGGAGGAATCCCCCTGATCTGATCCATCTCTGTCTGCTCAGAGAGTGACCCGGTGCTGCTGACCAGCCAGGCCAGGGAGTTTGTCTCTGTCACGCTGCTGTTGAAGCCTTCATGAAGACTAAAGACCACTGGTGCATGTGGACAAAGATTTGGATGCATCTCTAGATTAGACAGAAGTATGATCCTGCGAATATTCCTTACAGAGTGGCTGGCTACCCTAGTGCTGACCCAGCAGTTTCACTGGTTTATTAGTGTGACCAAAAAGGGCATATGATAGCAAATTGGGGTGATGCTCCTCCAGTTCTCTCTGTCTCTCTGCCTCCTCTCTCTCTCTCTCTCTCTCTCTCTCTCACACTTTCTTTTTTCACATGGCTTCCATCTCCCAAATTTCGTTGGGACCATGGTATCGTCACTGTGACCAACCCGGGGCTCATCTTCAGTGGCCAACCCAAAACTACCATGCACCCCAGCGTTTATAGTGCTTTCCCAGGATTCCAGCTTTGCTTTTATTAGGTGATTGGAACTGCCACTCTCCAGTGACCCCCCACCTCAGCCTGCAGTGGTGAGACCCACAATTTCTTCTCACACTGCAGTGCCCGCTGGGTTCCTGTGGGACTCTGTAATTAGGGGCAGTTGTATGGGGAAGGGGGAGGGGGGGTCCTTGGGCCAACATGGACTATCTCCAGAATTCACTATAAGGGTAGGTTAAGCTCAGAGTCTTTCCACAGACACTCACACATATTTGGCTACACACACAAACACACACTGCTACGGCTGTTGTTGTGAGCAGACCTGCTGCAGAGGTGTTGGGCCAGCCAAACTGCAACTGAAACCAGACGTGGCCTTTAGAACCCTGAGGTGAGGGGTGGGGTGGTGGGGGGGTCAGGGAGAGGCTCTCACCTCCTACAGACACATCTCACTTCATCAGTCAACACCAGCAGGCCGGCAGGCAGACCAGACAGTCAGACAGGAGAACCCTGGCCTCCAGACACCCCCCCCCCCCCCCTCCCTCCACCTCCACAACTCCATCGCTAATGGGTCTGAAAACAGACTAAGACTGCCTGGGATCTTTAACAAACACTTCGCTTGGCCACTCAATGGAGTGTTGGAACTTGTGTGGTTGCAGTTACTCACTTCCTTCTAATGCTTTCCTCTTGTTCTAGAACACACCTGTGTGTTCTGATTCCAGATAAGATGTTAAAGGTAGACAGCTAAATTACATTGCCCAAGAGTACCACCGCAGATATTGCGATAAGTGAGATGCAAGACTTCACTCCCACACTGTCACACACAGTATCTGCGCATGTGTATGGGTTCGCTTCGATGCTGTTAGAGTGTGGTAGGTACGGGACTAATCTCGGTTACCCAGAAGTAAAAATCTTGAAAAGTTGTCACTTCCCATTTACACATGAATCTGTCCACGAGAGATTAGTACGGGACCAAAACAGTGGGGAGTTTAGCCTCGCACTCCAACACTCTTAGTTGTTGCAGAAATTGACCCACTATGCTGTTTCCTTTGTGCACCTACGTCATATCGCTGAGTTTACCTTCACCTGGCCTCTACAGAGTAGACAGACAGACTCAGCAGGGTGGCACTAACACTAAAGCAGCCTATGCCCAAGTGGTCCCATAATATGGAGCACAGCCAAACACACAAACACACACACACATCCATACACGCGCACAAGCTCCCGTGCACACGCACATGCACATAAGTTCCTACACTAGTGTAGTGCTGGTCTGTCAGCCCTGTCAGCTCATCTATTCCATCCAGATGTGCACGCAGACAGACCTCTAATCTCCCGCCTCCTCTTCCCAGACAGGGGCTGCTCCTTCTGCCCCCTCTTTTCCTCTCTCCTGCCCCCTCTCCCTCTCCCTCCCTCTCTCTCCCATACCTGTGGTGAGGCTGATGGCAGGGGCAGGGTCCCAGACGGCTCTGTGGAGCCTGGTTGCCCCCCCTTCTCCCTGGCAGGCAGCAGTCTACAACTACAGAGTAGAGCCTGGCCTGGCTGTATGCTGCACTGGTATCTATCTGCTTGCCTGCCTGCCTATCTGTCTGTTCATCTGTCTGTCTAGAACATTTACATCTGCTCCTACTGGGACCCTGTCCGACTGACTGGTTTCTACGGACAGCCTTTAACTTAATTTCCCTCCCCTCCCACTTCTCCCTCCACTCCTCTCTGACCCTCTGCTTATTATTTCCCAACTGCCTGGTCTGTGGTTACCTACACTGGAGTGCAGTCCTCTGGCCCCCCTGAAAGTCTTCACTGCTGAGAATCGCTCCAAGGCGCTCTCATAAATAATAATGACTATAATAGTGAATACAGAAACCATGGGCTGTTTCATAATCTCTCTCTCCCCTCACTTTCCCTCTGACCTTTGAGTGTACTAACTACAGTACCTCCCTCACTTGCTGCCTGACCACTTTATTTCTCTCTCCAAAATATCCCTTTTTTTCTCTTATCTGCTTCAGCACTCTGTCAGTCCTCTCAGTCAGTCCTCTCAGTAAGTTCCATCTCACCAACATGATGTCTGGATGCCCACAACAACAACAACTGGGTGTGTTCATAGAGCAAGCCACAGAAAATAAAACTATTCTGAAATCCTATATTCCAAAAAACAGATGTGAAAATACAAAGCTAAACATGGTTTAAAAAAGTTTAAAAGTAGAAACATAATAAGACAATGCTCTCCCCTTCATCCACCAAAACATAGGGATTGTTAGTGTACGGCACAATGGAAACAATTATCTTGGTGCCGCGAAAACAAACAACGCTGTGGTCTGTGTAAAGTGGCAAACATTAGCGGCGGGCACATCTGGGGAAATGAGGCATGCTGTGTTTGAGACGGCGTGCGGTTGGGATGTGCTGCACCACAAATTCGCTCCACGCTTTTTAAACATTTCCTCCGCTTGAAAGTAACAGATGTCCAATAAATACGTGAGGCAAAGGCTGACGTTACCAAATCCCAACCATCACTTTTTATTAAGACAGACACAAAAACATTGGAAAACTATAAAATCTCCTTCCTTTCATGCCCCCGTCTCGTGACCCCAGCTGACCTGCATGCAGACGCCTCCCTCATCACCCTCTCCCTCCTCTCTCAATTAAATTCAAAATGATACAGTGGCATTCGACACATATGTTTACATTGCCAAAGCAAGTGAAGTAGATAATAAACAAAAGTGAAATAAAGAATAAAAAATGAACAGTAACATTACACTCACAGAAGTTTCAGAGGAATAGAGAGATTTCAAATGTCATATTATGGCTATGTACAGTGTTATAACGATGTGCAAATAGTAAAAGTACAAAAGGGGAAATAAATAAACATAATTAAATTAAGGGTTGTATTTACAATAGAGTTTGTTGTTGCCCTTTTCTTGTGCCAACAGGTCACACATTTTGCTGTTGTGATGACACATTGTGGTATTTCACCCAATTCATAGGGGAATTTAACAAAATTGGATTTGTTTTCAAATTCTTTGTGGGTCTTTGTAATCTGAGGGATACATGTATCTCTAATATGTTCATACATTTGGCAGGAGGTTAGGAAGTGCAACTCAGTTTCCACCTCATTTTGTGGGCAGTGTGCACATAGCTTGTCTTCTCTTGAGAACCAGGTCTGCCTACGATGGCCTCTCTCAATAGCAGGCCTCTCTTAATGTTGGGTCAGTCACAGTGGTCAGGTATTCTGCCATTGTGTACTCTCTATTTAGGCCAAATAGCATTCCAGTTTGCTCTGTTCTTTGGTAAATTCTATCCAATGTGTCAAGTAATTATCTTTTTCTTCTCATGACTTGGTTGGGTCTACTTGTGTTGCTGTTGTTCTCCTGGGGCTCTGTGGGGTCTGTTTGTGTTTGTGAACAGAGCCCCAGGACCAGCTTGCTTAGGGGTGTAATAGCTGTCGCTTTCCTCATCCTCAGATGAGGTGAGGAGAGAAGGATCTTCTGACCAAAATGCGGAGTCAGGGAAATATGCCATCTTTATTATATATACGAAAACTGATGATACGAAAACAAAACACTTTCAAAACTTACAAAATAACAAAAACGACGTAGAACGGAACCTGAACATAAACTCACATGACAAACGTAAACTCACGAACAGGAACGTTACATCGAAACGTACGAACAGCCAAACAGTCCCGATAGTGAATAACATCGAACACAACGAAGACATCACAGGAGACAATCACCCACAAACAAACAGTGAGAATGCCCTACCTAAATATGACTCTTGATTAGAGGAAAATGTAAACCACCTGCCTCTAATCAAGAGCCATACCAGGCAAACCGAAACCAACATAGAAACAGATAACATAGACTGCCCACCCAAAACACATGCCCTGACCATAAACACATAAAAACTAACATAAATAGGTCAGGACTGTTACAGTACCCCCCCCCCAAGGTGCGAACGCCGGGCGCACCAGCACAAAGTCCAGGGGAGGGTCCGGGTGGGCAGTTGACCACGGTGGTGGTTCCGGTTCAGGACGCTGTCCCCGCACCACCATAGTCACTCCCCTCTTCTTTCTACCCCTTCTACTGACCACCCTAACACTACCTTCCCCTAAATAAACAGCTAGCACCGGGACAAGGGGCAGCACCGGGACAAGGGGTAGCACCGGGACAAGGGGCAGCACCAGAACAAGGGGCAGCACCAGGATAAGGACCATCACTGGAATAAGGGGCAGCACCGGGACAAGGGGCAGCACCGGGACAAGGGGCAGCACCGGGACAAGGGGCAGCACCGGGACAAGGGGCAGCACCGGGACAAGGGGCAGCACCGGGACAAGGGGCAGCACCGGGACAAGGGGCAACACCGGGACAAGGGGCAACACCGGGACAAGGGGCAGATCCCGGCTGAAGGACTCTGGCAGGTCCTGTTTGGACGGCTCTGGCAGGTCCATGCAGGCTGACGGCTCTCGACGCTCATGGCAGGCTGACGGCTCTCGACGCTCATGGCAGACTGACGGCTCTCTACGCTCATGGCAGGCTGACGGCTCTCGACGCTCATGGCAGGCTGACGGCTCTCGACGCTCATGGCAGGCTGACGGCTCTCGACGCTCATGGCTCTCTGACGGCTCTGGCTGCTCATGGCTCTCTGACGGCTCTGGCTGCTCATGGCTCTCTGACGGCTCTGGCTGCTCATGGCTCTCTGACGGCTCTGGCTGCTCATGGCTCTCTGACAGCTCTGGCTGCTCATGGCTCTCTGACGGCTCTGGCTGCTCATGGCTCTCTGACGGCTCTGGCTGCTCATGGCTCTCTGGCGGCTCTGGCAGATCCTGTCTGGTTGGCGGCTCTGGCAGATCCTGTCTGGTTGGCGGCTCTGGCAGATCCTGTCTGGTTGGCGGCTCTGGCAGATCCTGTCTGGCGGGCGGCTCTAGCGGCTCCTGTCTGGCTGACGGCTCTAGCGGCTCCTGTCTGGCGGATGGCTCTGTAGGCTCATGGCAGACGGGCGGCTTTGCAGGCTCATGGCAGACGGGCGGCTTTGCAGGCTCCTGGCAGACGGATGGCTCAGATGGCGCTGGGGAGACGGATGGCTCAGATGGCGCTGGGGAGACGGATGGCTCAGATGGCGCTGGGGAGACGGATGGCTCAGATGGCGCTGGGGAGACGGATGGCTCTGGCCGGATACGGCGCACTGTAGACCTGGTGCGTGGTGCCGGAACTGGAGGCACCGGGCTAATGATAAGCACCTTCCTACTAGTGCGTGGAGCAGGGACAGGGCACACTGAACTCTCAAAGCGTACTCTATACCTGGTGCGTGGTACCGGCACTGGTGGCACCTGGCTGAGGGCACGCACCTCAGGACTAGTACGGGGAGAAGTGACAGTGTGTACAGGACTTAGGAGACGCACAGGTGGCTTAGTGCGTGGGGCCGGAACTGGAGGCACTGAACTGGATACACGCACTATAGGGAGAGTGCGTGGAGGAGGAACAGGGCTCTGGAAATGCACTGGTAGCCTAGTGCGTAGTGTAGGCACTGTAGGTACTAGGCTGGGGCGGGGAGGTAGCGCCGGAAATACCGGACCGTGCAGGCGTACTGGCTCTCTTGAGCATTGAGCCTGCCCAACCTTACCTGGTTGAATGCTCCCGGTCGCCCGCCCAGTACGGGGAGGTGGAATAACCCGCACCGGGCTGTGTAGGCGAACCGGGGAAACCATGCGTAAGGCAGGTGCCATGTATGCCGGCCCGAGGAGACGCACTGGAGACCAGACGCGTTGAGCCGGCCTCATGACACCTGGCTCAATGCCCAATCTAGCCCTACCAGTGCGGGGAGGTGGAATAACCCGCACCGGCCTATGCACACGTACAGGAGACACCGTGCGCTCTACTCGCTCTCCACGGTTAGCCTGGGAAGTGGGCGCAGGTCTCCTACCTGCCCTTGGCCCACTACCCTTTATCCCCCCCCCAAGAAATTTTTGGGAGTTACTCACGGGCTTTTCGGGCTTCCGTGCAAGACGTGTCCCCTCATAATTCCGGTTTCGAGCTTGATTCTCCGGCTTCCATCCACGTCTCCTAGCTGCCTCCTTAAACCACCGCTCCTGGGCTGTGGCTGCCTCACTTTTCTCACGAGAGCAGCGATATTCTCCAGTTTGCGCCCAGGGTCCTCTACCGTCCAAGATCTCCTCCCAAGTCCAGAAATCCTTATTGCTCCGTCGAGCATTCCCATACCGCTTGGTCTCTGTATTTTGGTGGGTGATTCTGTAATAGCTGTCGCTTTCCTCATCCTCAGATGAGGTGAGGAGAGAAGGATCTTCTGACCAAAATGCGGAGTCAGGGAAATATGCCATCTTTATTATATATACGAAAACTGATGATACGAAAACAAAACACTTTCAAAACTTACAAAATAACAAAAACGACGTAGAACGGAACCTGAACATAAACTCACATGACAAACGTAAACTCACGAACAGGAACGTTACATCGAAACGTACGAACAGCCAAACAGTCCCGATAGTGAATAACATCGAACACAACGAAGACATCACAGGAGACAATCACCCACAAACAAACAGTGAGAATGCCCTACCTAAATATGACTCTTGATTAGAGGAAAATGTAAACCACCTGCCTCTAATCAAGAGCCATACCAGGCAAACCGAAACCAACATAGAAACAGATAACATAGACTGCCCACCCAAAACACATGCCCTGACCATAAACACATAAAAACTAACATAAATAGGTCAGGACTGTTACAAGGGGACTCTTCTCTAGGTTAATCTCTCTGTAGATGATGGGTTTGTAATGGAAGGTTTGGGAATCGCTTCCTTTTAGGTGGTTGTAGAATTTAACGTCTCTTTTCTGGATTTTGATATATTTTGATATTTGAGGATGTTTTTGCAGAATTCTGCATGTAGAGTCTCAATTTGGTTTGTTCCATTTTGTGAATTCTGGGTTGGTGAGCGGACCTCAGACCTCACAGTCATAAAGGATAATGGGTTCTATAACTGATTCAAGTATTTTTAGCCAGATACTAATTGGGATGTCGAATTTTATGTTCCTTTTGATGGCATAGAAGGCACTTCTTGCCTTGTCTCTCAGATCGTTCACAGCTATATGAAAGTTACCTGTGGTGCTGATGTTTAGGCCGAGGTATGTATAATTTTAGTGTGCTCTATAGCAATGGTGTCTAGATGGAATTTGTATTTGTGGTCCTGGCAACTGGACCTTTTTTGGAACACCATTATTTTTGTCTTACTGGGATTTACTGTCAGGGCCCAGGTCTGACAGAATCTGTGCAGAAGATCTAGGTGCTGCTATAGGCCTTCCTTGGTCAAGGACAGAAGCACCAGATCTTCAGCAAACAGTAGACATTTGACTTCAGATTCTAGTAGAGTAAGGCCGGGTGCTGCAGACTGTTCTAGTTCTAATTTGCCAATTCTTTGATATATACGTTGAAGAGGGTGGGGCTGAAGCTGCATCCCTGTCTCACTCCATGGCCCTATGGAAAGAAATGTGTTTTTTGCCTATTTTAAACACACACTTGTTGTTTGTATACATGGATTTTATAATGTCGTATGTTTTACCCCCAACACCGCTTTCCATCAATTTGTATAGCAGACCCTCAAGGCAAATTGAGTCAAAATCTTTTTTGAAATCTACAAAGCATGAGAAGACTTTGTCTTTGTTTTGTTTTGTTTGTTTGTCAATTAGGGTGTGCAGGATTAATATGCGGTCTGTCGTAGGATAATTTAGTAAAAAGCCAATTTGACATTTGCTCAGTACATTGTTTTCACTGAGGAAATGTACAAGTCTGCTGTTAATAATAATGCAGAGGATTTTCCCAAGGTTACTGTTGACGCATATCCCGCGTTAGTTATTGGGGTCAAATTTCTCTCTCTTTCTCTCTCTCTCTTTCTCTCTCTGAACCCAAGAAGAGTATTATCCTGTGATGTGTCTTAGCATTCCCTCCCTCCCTCCTCATCCTCCCCCTCCCCTCATTCCCCTTTAATGGTCACCAGGGAGACCATTAAAACCAGGAGCATTGTACTACTGACAGTGCCTGGGTGTGTGTTTAGAGTTGTGTGTTTAGAGTGATGTCTGTGACATCCTCCCTTCTTGTCCTGACACAGCACAGCAATTAAAACCCAGTCCTCTCAGCCAACACACAGCCACAAACGGCTCAACAAGCAAGTGTTCCAAAAATAACTGGGTCCAGGAATAGGCCTGCCTACTCACTTCCATACACACACTCTCCATAGCCACAGATATAACCACAGACACAGATATAACCACAGACACAGCCACAGATATAACCACAGACACAGATATATAGATTAAAAAAAATAAAACAATTATTTCACCTTTATTAACCAGGTAGGCCAGTTGAGAACAAGTTCTCATTTACAACTGCGACCTGGCCAAGATAGAGCAAAGCAGTGCGACACAAACAACAACACATAGTTACACATGCGATAAACAAATGTACAGTCAATAACACAATAGAAAAGTCTATATACAGTGTGTGAAACTGTAGTAAGATTAGGGAGGTAAGGCCATAAATAGGCCATAGTGGCGAAATAATTACAATTTAACAATTAAACACTGGAGTGATAGATGTGCAGAAGATGAATGTGCAAGTAGAGATACTGGGGTGCAAAGGAGAAAAAATAAAATAACAATATGGGTTGAGGTAGTTGGGTGGGCTATTTACAGATGGGCTACAGATGAGCTGCTCTGACAGCTGATGCTTAAAGTTAGTGAGGGAGATATAAGTTTCCAGCTTCAGTGATTTTTGCAATTTGTTACAGTCATTGGCAGCAGAGAACTGGAAGGAAAGCCGGACAAAGGAGGAGTTGGCTTTGGGGGTGACCAGTGAAATATACCTGCTTGAGCACGTGCTACGGATGGGTGCTGCTATGGTGACCAGTGAGCTGAAATATAACCACAGATATAACCACAGACACAGACACAGATATAACAACAGGCATAACCACAGACACAGCCACATATATAACCACAGACACAGCCACAGATATAACAACAGGCATAACCACAGACACAGCCACATATATAACCACATACACGGCCACAGATATAACCACAGACAAAGACACAGACACAGACACATATAACCACAACCTTTCCCTGCTCACTGAGGTTGGACACAGCAAGTACAGAGCAGCTCCGATCCTGTGCATTACTATGCATTACTATACATTACTATGTATTAATACTTTGCAATGAGATATGAAGTCCATGCTCACGATGCATAAATTCTAAAACAAAATCACACCCACTGAGGAATTGATTAGCTAAATTTTACAACACATAGTAAATATACACACAGTAATTAGAAGAGCCTTAAGAGGCATGTAGTGTATTGCACTCTTGGCTTGAACATTTTTGAAAACTGTGAGAAAAGGAAAGTTTGTTGCTTTTATTCTAAGAACCCTGATCTTAAACCCAGGTAAGAACCCTGATCTTAAACCCAGGTAAGAACTCTGATCTTAAACCCAGGTAAGAACCCTGATCTTAACCCCAGGTAAGAACCCTGATCTTAAACCCAGGTAAGAACCCTGATCTTAAACCCAGGTAAGAACCCTGATCTTAAACCCAGGTAAGAACCATGATCTTAAACCCAGGTAAGAACCCTGATCTTAAACCCAGGTAAGAACCATGATCTTAAACCCAGGTAAGAACCCTGATCTTAATCCCAGGTAAGAACCCTGATCTAAAACCCAGGTAAGAACCCTGATCTTAAATCCAGGTAAGAACACTGATCTTAAACCCAGGTAAGAACACTGATCTTAAACCCAGGTAAGAACACTGATCTTAAACCCAGGTAAGAACCCTGATCTTAAACCCAGGTAAGAACCCTGATCTTAAACCCAGGTAAGAACACTGATCTTAAACCCAGGTAAGAACCCTGATCTTAAACCCAGGTAAGAACACTGATCTTAAACCCAGGTAAGAACACTGATCTTAAACCCAGGTAAGAACAGCGATGAGGGCTATTTCACACACTTTGGTTTGCTGCACAAAGACACCCTGCAACAACACGACGCTGGGAGAATTCTTGGCCAGTGAACCCTGTACTCTGGCCTTGCTCATTACCCTGGGGGGGGGGGGGGGTGATTTAGGCCACAGAGTGGGCTTATTTGTGTGTCCCAAATGGCACCCTATTCCCTATTTAGTACACTACTTTTGACCAGGGCCCCAGTGTAATGCGCTAGTTTTGACCAAAAGTAGTGTACTATATAGGGAATAGGGTGCCATTTGGGACACACAATAAGCCCACTCTGCCCACAACGCCAGCCAAGCATAAAGCAGCCCAGTCCAGCCATGCAGCTAAACATCCTGCCCCATGTCTAGTTCTATATACAGAAGGTTCTGTGGGAGTAAACGCTGTGGCCTAAATGTTTGAAGGACAAGTCAACTCCAACACACATAGTTTATATGCCACAGTAAAACCCAGATCACTCGTTATAGCTCTGGTGCCTGGTGTTGCTCCATCAACCCATAGCACTGTGTTTTCCTTACAGAGAGAGCTGATCTGTACGTGAGAGCAGATGAGGGCAAGGCTTATTAATAAAAGGCTTAAAACACTTCCAGCCTCCCCTCCCGTCACCACCCACCTAAACAACCAACAAAAATCAAGAGCCCCCTATGACAACAGCACAACTGTATCCATGGCAACGAAAAACAAAGGTTTTGCTTTAATGCATTGACTGACTATATGAGAGTGATTGCACAGCTCCCCAAGCCAGGCAGCGGTTGCCAGACGTAGCTATTCCAACTCCCCTCTCTGTGAAATTCTGCTCTAACAGCAAACCATAAACCTCCCTTACTGCTACCATGTTGTGTTGCTACCATGTTGTTGTTATGTTGTGTTGCTACCATGCTGTGTTGTCATGTGTTGCTGCCTTGCTGTGTTGTTGTCTTAGTTCTCTCTTTATGTAATGTTGTGTTGTCTCTCTTGTTGTGATGTGTGTTTTGTCCTATATTTCTGTGTTATATATTTTTAATCCCAGGCCCCCATCCCCGCAGGGGGTCTTTTGTCTTTTGGTAGGCCATCATTGTAAATAAGAATTTGTTCTTAACTGACTTGCCTAGTTAAATAAAGGTTAAATAACAGGCGCGGTGAGGGGGGGCCAAGCAGCAGGGACAGGCACAGTGAGGGGGGGCCAAGCAGCAGGGACAGGCACAGTGAGGGGGGGGGGGGCAAGCAGCAGGGACAGGCACGGTGAGGGGGGCGAGGCAGCAGAGACAGGTATGGTGAGGGGGGGCCAAGCAGCAGAGACAGGCACAGTGAGAGGGGGGCCAAGCAGCAGGGACAGGCACGGTGAGAGGGGGCCAAGCAGCAGGGACAGGCACGGGGAGGGGGGGCCAAGCAGCAGAGACAGGCACAGTGAGAGGGGGGCCAAGCAGCAGGGAACAGGCACGGTGAGGGGGGCCAAGCAGCAGGGACAGGCACGGTGAGGGGGGGCCAAGCAGCAGAGACAGGCACATTGAGGGGGGGACAAGCAGCAGGGACAGGCACAGTGAGGGGGGGCCAAGCAGCAGGGACAGGCACAGTGAGGGGGGGCCAAGCAGCAGGGACAGGCACGGTAAGAGGGGGCCAAGCAGCAGAGACAGGCACTGTGAGGAGGGGACAAGCAGCGGAGACAGGCACATTGAGGGGGGGCCAAGCAGCAGAGACAGGCACAGTGAGAGGGGGGACAAGCAGCAGGGACAGGCACAGTGAGGGGGGGCCAAGCAGCAGGGACAGGCACGGTAAGAGGGGGCCAAGCAGCAGAGACAGGCACTGTGAGGAGGGGACAAGCAGCAGAGACAGGCACATTGAGGGGGGGCCAAGCAGCAGAGACAGGCACAGTGAGAGGGGGGCCAAGCAGCAGGGACAGGCACGGTGAGGGGGGGCCAAGCAGCAGGGACAGGCACGGTGAGGGGGGACCTAGCAGCAGAGACAGGCACATTGAAGGGGGCCAAGCAGCAGGGAACAGGCACAGTGAGAGGGGGCCAAGCAGCAGAGACAGGCACAGTGAGGGGGGGACAAGCAGCGGAGACAGGCACATTGAGGGGGTACCAAGCAGCAGGGACAGGCAAAGTGAGGGGGGCCAAGCAGCAGACAGGCACGGTGAGAGGGGGCCAAGCAGCAGAGACAGGCACATTGAAGGGGGCCAAGCAGATTCAGCTCCTTTTAGGGAATTGCCCATTTCGCTTCCTCCACATTATAGGCCATAATTGAAATGTTCCAATGGGACTTCTGTCAAGGCACACAAATGTCTCTCTCATTGTTAAAAGCTTGGATTATTGCACTGGTCAGACATTTAACCTTTCAGGGGAATTTCCACTGAAACTGGACCTTTAAGTTACTCTCAGGATAAACACGATCTAATATTGTGAAAAACCAAAAACGACTTTTTGAACGTTCTTTCTTTGAGGCTTGGACAGAGCAGGGGGAGAGTGCCCGGAAAGAGTGCTAAGCACACAGTACTTCCTGGACTCAGATTATATTCATTGTGTTTTTGTAAATTCAGTGCTATGCATCAGTAGTTCCAAACATAATGCTGATGTATAAGTCTCCCAAGTATTCAGGCAGAGATGGCACCACACTGACATGTACAATAACACTTATGGTCCATCTGTGTATACAGCTCTGCACTCTAGGTCCTCTGGTTTCCTAGCAGAGAATGTGACTATGGAAGACAGACATGGAAGACTGGATGGTTACAGTGTCTGCGGGCCAGGCAGCCAGGCAGCCAGGCAGTAAGGCAGCCAGTCATTATGTTAACAGAAGAAGATCTTGTTGTGGTCCTGACTCACAGAGACACAGACTACAGCGGACAGATAGCTGGGTCTCAGAGGCCTTGATTTAGATAGCCTGTATACTCTTCACAGATAAAACGTCACAGTCGGTGTGGGCCGTCTGTAAAACCTTAATGCTTAAAAACGCAGGAAGGAATAGCTACATGTAAAAGAAAGGTATGTCTCTTCCACTAGATAATATGAAGAATAGCAAGAGCTGATGGTGGGTTACAAGAGAAAGAGGGGAGAGCACACCCCCATCCACATCCACAGGGCTGTAGTGGAGCGCTTGGCGTCCACATCACTGAGGACATATCATGGTCCACACACATCTGCACAGTCGTAAAGAGGGCACGACAGTGCCTCTTACCCCTCAGGAGGCTGAAAAGATTTGGCATTGGCCCTCAGATCCTTAAATAGTTATACAACTGCACCATCGAGAGCATCTTGACTGGCTGAATCATCGCTTGGTATGGCAAATGCACCGCCCTCGACCACAAAGTGCTACAGGGGGTGATGCGGACAACCCAGTACATCACTGGGGCCGAGTTCCCTGCCATCCAGGACTTCTATATCAGGCGGTGTCAGGCCCGAAGAATTGCCAAAGACTCCAGCCACCCAAGCCATAGACTGTTCCCTCTACCCCCGTACGGCAAACGACTCCGGAGCATCGGCTCTCAGACCAACAGGCTCTGAGACAGCTTCTACTCTTCTACTCTCAAGAAGACAAATAGCCATAAGAACGCTACATAGTTAATTAAATGGTTACCCAGACTATCTACACGAATCGTATCTTGCACTGACTATGCACACTCACAAGACCATGCACACTCATAAGGCCATGCACACTCACAAGACTACACATCCTTTGCTCTCAGAAAAGCCTCAATTCGTCAGGGCATGGACTATGCAAGGTGTCGAAAGGGTTGACTCCAATGCTTCCTACAGTTGTCAAGTTGGCTGAATGTCATTTTTATTTATTATTTATTTAACCTTTATTTAACTAGACAAGTCAGTTAAGAACAATGAAGAACAAATTCTTATTCACAATGACGGCCTACCTCGGCTAAACGCTCCCCTAACCCGGTGTCACGCCCTGACCTTAGAGATCCTTTTTATTTTCTATTTGGTTAGGTCAGGGTGTGACTAGGGTGGGCAATCTATGTTTTCTATTTCTTTGTTGGCCTGGTATGGTTCCCAATCAGAGGCAGCTGTCTATCGTTGTCTCTGATTGGGGATCATATTTAGGCAGCCTTTTCCTACCTGTTGTTTGTGGGATCTTGTTATTGTGTAGCTGCCTGTGAGCAGCCCAGAACGTGACGTTTCGTTTTCTTCTGTATTGTTTTTGAGTTTCATATTTATTAAACATGTGGAACTCAAAGTACACTGTGCCTTGGTCCGATTCATACAACAACGATCGTGACACCCGGACGACACTGGACTAGTTGTGCGCCGCCCTATGGGACTCCCGATCACGGCCGGTTGTGATACAGCCTGGGATCGAACCAGGGTCTGTAGTGACGCCTCTAGCACTGAGATGCAGTGCCTTAGACCACTGTGCCACTTTGGGTGGTGGACCATTCTTGATACACATGTGAAACTGTTGATCGTGATTAACCCAGCAGCGTTGCAGTTCTTGACACAAACCAGTGTGCCTGGCACTGGTTACCATACCCCGTTCAAAGGCACTTAAATGTCTTAAATCTCATGTCTTGCCATTTCACCCTCTGAATGACACACATGTACAATGCATGTCTCAATTGTTTCAAGGCTTAAAAATCCTTTGTTAACTTGTCTGCTCCCCTTCATCTACATTGATTGAAGCGGATTTAACAGGTGACATCAATAAGGGATCATAGCTTTCACCTGGATTCACCTGGTCAGTTTGTCATTGAAAGATGTTTTGTACACTCAGTGTATGTATAATAATGGCTGGAATGGTGTCAATGGAATGGTATTAACCACATTGAAACCAGCAGCCTCCACTGATAAATATTCACCACCCAAAGGACATCCAACCAACTTGACACCACTGTGGGAACCATTGGAGTCAACATGGGCCAGTATCCCTATGGAACACTTTTGAAATATATATGTATATTATATTATGCATAGGTATATTATGCATAGGAATACTTTTGGAACAGATTTACAAAATTAAAATCACTTAGAGCTGATTTTTTGCTCAGAAAACTTGGGGGGCCAAATAAAATCATCCGCGGGCCAAATCCGGCCCGACAGTTGGAAAACCCTGATATACACACTCACTTCACTGACAGTCTCACACAAAACCCTTTGTATTATCCTGATGCCTAGTCACTTTACCCTGCCTTCATGCACATATCTATCTCAAATACCTCATACCCCTGCACAGTGATCTGGTACTGGCACTCATATACTGAACATAAATATAAACGCAACATGACAATAAAAGGCCACTCTAAAATGTGCAGTTTTGTCACACAACACAATGCCACAGATGTCTCATGTTTTGAGGGAGCGCGCAATTGGCATGCTGACTGCACAAATGTCCACCAGAGCTGTTGCCAGATAATATTGCAGTACGTCCAACTGGCCTCACAACCGCAGACCACGTGTATTGCGTTGTGTGGGTCGAGCGGTTTGCTGATGTCAACATTGTGAACAGAGTGCCCCATGATGGAGGTGGGGTTATAGTATGGGCAGGCATAAGCTACGGACAATGAACACAATTACATTTTATCGATAGCAACTTGAATGCACAGATATACAGTGACGAGATCCTGAGGTCCATTGTCGTGCCATTCAGCCGCCGCCATCACCTCATGTTTCACCATGATAATGCATAGCCCCATGTTGCAACAATCTGTACACATGTCCCAGTTCTTCCATGGCCTGCATACTCACCAGACATGTCAGCCATTGAGCATGTTTGGGATGCTTTGGATTAACATGTACAACAGCGTGTTCCAGTTCCCGCCAATATCCAGCATCTTCACACAGCCATTGAAGAGGAGTAGAATAACATTCCACAGGCCACAATCAACAGCCTGATCAACTCTATACGAAAGAGATGTTTCGCGCTTCATGAGGCAAACGGTGGTCACACCAGATACTGACTGGTTTTGTGATCAAACCCGGACCACGCTGAGCAAATTATGCGCCGCCTTATGGGACTCCCAATAACGGCCGGTTGTGATACAGCCTGGAATCGAAGCAGGGTCTGTAGTGACGCCTATAGCACTGAGATACAGTGCCTTAGACTGGAGTCCCAGTCATGTGAATGGTAACTCAGTAAATATTTGAAAATGTTGCATGTTGCATTTATATTTTTCTTCAGTATATATGCACGGACGCACACACAGCGGGGTAATGGTCGCATGAGACTGAGCTGCTTTCTGTGAAATCCCTGCTTGAATGGTCTCCTGTGTGCCAGGCATTCCTCTGTGTTTTATAGGGCTCTCTGGGGATTAGAACCCATTTACTTCCAGTGGCAGTGGGGCGGGATCAAAGCTGATTGGGCTGTGGCCTCCAGGGTGGTGGTGTGAGGAACACTGAGCCCATACTCACCTGAGACTGACAGGGGGACATGGGAACCTGACACCAAGGCAAAGACATGAGACACTAACACAGGTCACACACACCCGGTGGGGGTCAAATCTGACCTAATTCGTGTCACTGCTAACCTCAGCTGTGATGACTGACAGCTTGGCCCTGGGAGATAGGCCCTGGGTCTGGGTTTACACAATAAATTAAGTATTCTAGACCTCCGTTACTGGAGGTTACACAAACAAGGAACACAAATGAGAAATTATTTTAATTTTAATCTGGGATTTCTTTAATCAATCAATCAATCACATTTATTTATATAGCTCTTTTTACATCAGCAGATGTCACAATGTGCTTATACAGAAACCTACCCTAAAACCAAAACCAAAAAGCCATGTAGATGTAGAAGCATGTTGGCTAGGGAAAAAGTCCCTAGAAAGGCAGGAATCTAGGAAAAAACCTAGAGAGGAACCAGGGTCTGAGGTGTGGCCAGTCCTCTTCTGGTTGTGCCGGGTAGAGATTATAAGAGCAAACTGTCTCTAACCAGAATAGAAAGAGGAGTGGGAGGCCCCGGTGCACAATTGAGCAAGAGGACAAGTACATTAGAGTGTCTAGTTTGAGAAATAGACGCCTCACAAGTCCTCAACTGGCAGCTTCATTAAATAGTACCCGTAAAACACCAGTCTCAACGTCAACAGCGAAGAGGCGCCTCTGGGATGCTGGCCTTCTAGACAGAGTTCCTCTGTCCAGTGCCTGTGTTCTTTTGCCCATCTTAATCTTTTCTGTTTATTGGCCAGTCTGAGATATGGCTTTTTCTTTGCAACTCTGAGTTCAAGGCACACTTAACCAGCATGGCTACCACAGCATTCTGCAGCGATACACCATCCCATCTGGTTTGCGCTTAGTGGGACTAGTGGGACTTTCAAGAGGACAATGACCCAAAACACACCTGAAGGCTGTGTAAGGGCTATTTGACCAAGACGGAGAGTGAAGGAGTGCTGCATCAGATGACCTGGGCTCCACAATCACCCTACCTCAACCCAATTGAGATGGTTTGAGATGAGTTGGACTGCAGAGTGAAGGAAAAGCAGCCAACAAGTGCTCAGCATATGTGGGAATTCCTTCAAGACTGTTGGAAACGCATCCCAAGTAAAGCTGTTGAGAAAATGCCGAGAGTGTACAAAGCTGTCATCAAGGCAAAGGGTGGCTACTTTGAAGAATCTCAAATATAAAATAAATTTTGATTTGTTTAACACTTTTTTGGTTACTACATGTGTTATGTCATAGTTTTGATGTCTTCACTATTATTATGCAATGTAGAAAATAGTAAAAATAAAGAAAAACCCTTGAATGAGTAAGTGTGTGAAAAACCCTTGAATGAGAAGGTTTGACTGGTACTGTAAATACAGTGCATTCAGAAAATATTCAGAACTCTTGACTTTTTCCACATTATGTTACGTTACAGCCTTATTCTAAAATGGATTAAATCATTTTTCCCCTCATCAATCTACACACAATACCCCACAATGACAACAGAAATACCATATTTACGTTACAGTCCTATTCTAAAATTTAGTAAATATTTGTTTTCTTCTCATCAATCTACACACACTACCCCATAATGACAAAGCGAAAACAGGTCTTTAGACATTTTTATTTACATAAGTATTCAGACCAGTTGCTATGAAACTCAAAATTGAGCTCAGGTGCATCCTGTTTCCATTGATCATCCTTGAGATGTGTCTACAACTTGATTGGAGTCCACCTATGATAAATTCAATTGATTGGACATGATTTGAAAAGGCACACACCTGTCTATATAAGGTCCAACAGTTGACAGTGCATGTTTGAACAAAAACCAAGCCATGAGGTCAAAGGAATTGTCTGTAGAGCTCAGAGACAGGATTGTGTCAAAACACAGATCTGGGGAAAGGTACCAAAAAATGTTTGCAGCATTGAAGGTCCCCAAGAACCCAGTGTCCTCCATCATTTTTAAATGAAAGAAGTCTGGAACCACCAAGACTCTTCCTAAAGATGGCCGCCCGGCCAAACTGAGCAATCGTGGGAGAAGTGCCTTGGTCAGGGAGTTGACCAAGAACCCAATGGTCACTGACAGAGGTCCAGAGCTCCTCTGTGGAGATGGGAGAACTTTCCAGAAGGACAACCATCTCTGCAGCACTCCACCAATCAAGCATTTATGGTGGAGTGGCCAGACGGAAGCCACTCCTCAGTAAAAGGCACATGACAGCCCACTTGGAGTTCGCCAAAAGGCACCTAAAGATTCTCAGACTATGAGAAACAAGATTCTCTGGTCTTATGAAACCAAGATTGAACTCTTTGGTCTGAATGCCAAGCATCACGTCTTGAGGAAACCTGGCACCATCCCTACAGTGAGGGATGGTGGTGGAAGCATCATGCTGTGGGCATGTTTATCAGCGGGAGGGACTGGGAGACTAGTCAGGATCGAGGGAAAGATGAACGGAGCAAAGTACAGAGAGATTCTTGATGAAAACCTGCTCCAGAGCACTCAGGACCTCAGACTGGGGCGAAGGTTCACCTTCCAACAGGACAACTATCCTAAGCTATCCTAAGACAATGCAGGAGTGGCTTCGGGACAAGCCTCTGAATGTCCTTGAGTGGCCCAGCCAGAGCCAGGACTTGAACCCTATCGAACATCTCTGGAGAGACCTGAAAATAGCTGTACAGCGACGCTCCCCATCCAACCTGACAGACCTTGAGAGGATTTTCAGAGAAGAATGGGAGAAACTCCACAAATGCAGGTGTGCTATGCTTGTAGTGTCATACCCAAGAAGACTCGAGGCTGTAATTGTTGCTAAAGGTGCTTTAATAAAGTACTGAGTAAAGGGTCTGAAAACTGTGATGTGATATGTGTTGTTTAAGTTGTTGTTGTTTACAAATTTTGCAAACATTTCCAATTTTTTTTTGCTTTGTCATTATGGGATATTGTGTGTAGATTGACGAGAAAAAGCAAACCATTTAATCAATTTTAGAATAAGGCTGTAACGAAAATGACAACACTTCTAAATAAAAATACTGTCATTTAGAGCATTTTGACAATGACAACTGGTCAAAACAACAAAAAAAGATGCAGTGCTGTCAGACCTCGAATAATGCAATGAAAATTTGTTCATATTAATTTTTAAACAACACAATACTAATGTTTTAACTTAGGAAGAGTTCAGAAATCTATATTTGGTGGAATAACCCAGATTTTTAATCACAGCTTTCATGCATCTTGGCATGCTCTCCACCAGTCTTTCACAGTGATGTTGGGTGACTTTATGCCACTCCTGGCACAAAAGTTCAAGCAGCTCTGCTTTGTTTGATGGCTTGTGACTGTAACGGATGTGAAATGGCTAGCTAGTTAGCGGGTACGCGCTAGTAGCATTTCAATCAGTTACGTCATTTGCTCTGAGACATTAAGTAGGGTTGCCCCTTGCTCTGCAAGGGCCGTGGCCTTTGTGGAGCGATGGGTAACGATGCTTCGTGGGCAACCGTTGTTGATGTGTGCAGAGGGTCCCAGGTTCGCGCCCGTGTCGGGGCGAGGGGACGGGGTAAAGTTCTACTGTTACATTGATGCTGTTGACCCGGATCACTGGTTGCTGCGGAAAAGGAGGAGGTTGAAAGGGGGGTGAGTGTAACGGATGTGAAATGGCTAGCTAGTTAGCGGGTACGCGCTAGTAGCGTTTCAATCAGTTACGTCCCTTGCTCTGAGACACTAAGTAGGGTTGCCCCTTGCTCTGCAAGGGCCGCGGCCTTTGTGGAGCGATGGGTAACGATGCTTCGTGGGCAACCGTTGTTGATGTGTGCAGAGGTTCCCTGGTTCGCGCCCGTGTCGGGGCGAGGGGACGACGTAAAGTTACATCTGTTACATGACCACTCTTGATCACATTCCAGAGGTTTTCAATGGGGTTCAGGTCTGGAGATTGGGCTGGCCATGACAGGGTCTTGATCTGGTGGTCCTCCATCCACACCTTGATTGACCTGGCTGTGTGGCATGGAGCATTGTCCTGCTGGAAAAAACAATCCTCAGAGTTGGGGAACATTGTCAGAGCAGAAGGAAGCAGGTTATCTTCCAGGACAACCTTGTACGTGGCTTGATTCATGCGACCTTCACAAAGACAAATCTGCCCGATTCCAGCCTTGCTGAAGCACCCCCAGATCATCACCGATCCGCCACCAAATTTCATGAATGAAAGCTGTGATTGAAAATCAGGGTTATTCCACTAAATATTGATTTCTGAACTCTTCATAAGTTAAAACATTAGTATTGTGTTTATTTTCTTTGCATTATTCGAGGTCTGACAGCACTGCATCTTTTTTGTTATTTTGACCAGTTGTCATTTTCTGCAAATAAATGCTCTAAATGACAATATCTTTATTTGGAATTTGGGAGAAATGTTGTCAGTAGTTTATAGAATAAAACAAAAATGTTAAAACCAGAGAAACGGATCATTTTGCAGTGGTCTCTTAATGTTTTCCAGAGCTGTATATTTTGTATATAACCTCAACTATTTTTCTTCAATCAATGTATTTTCAACATAGAGTTATTAGCAACGCAATTTAGCGGATTTGATTTTGTGGTCTCAAACCAGTGAACTTAACATTCTTCATCAAGAATATGGGCAAAATGGAATTATTGACAATGAAAAAGGTGGTACTGTTGTTCCCTTGTCATATAATTGGTACATTTACTATCAATATAGCATTAAACATAGTTTTCCAGATTGCAGTTTGGCAACATAAATATTGGATTGCCACTGAGACAACCTGGTTTAATTTGGGTCCCGAGGAAAAACCAGTTGAGAACCACTGTCATAGAGTGACATTACTTTAGACCAGGGGTGTCAAACTCATTCCACGGAGGGTCAAGTGTCTGCAGGTTTTTGTTTTTTCCTTTCAATTGAGACCTAGACAACCAGGTGTGGGGAGTTCCTTACTCATTAATGACCTTAATTCATCAATCAAGTACAAGGTTGGAGCAAAAACCAGGAGACACTCCGTGGAATGGTTCCCGAGTGGTGCAGCGGTCTAAGGCACTGCATCTCAGTGCAAGAGGCATCACTACAGTTCCTGGTTCGAATCCAGGCTGAATCACACCCGGCTGTGATTGGGAGTCCCATAGGGCGGTGCACAATTGGCCCAGCGTCGTCCGGGTTTGGCCGAGGTAGGCCGTCATTGTAAATAAGAATTTGTTCTTAACTGACTTGCCTAGGTAAATAAAGGTCAAATAAAATAAATACATAAAAATTAGTTTGACATGTGCTTTAGACCTTTACCCAGGTACTCTCAGAGGGACACAGAGAGAGAAAGAGCACATTTTTCAATAGTATGTCTAACTGAAGGGTTTTCCTCTGTTCTGAAATGACAAGTCTTTATCATCAAAATAGACAGCGTAAAAGTCAGGAAGTGAAGCAGCTTAACTAGAGGTGGAGTTGGCAGAGATCTCAAGCCCAGCACTCTGTCTGTCTCTCTTCCCTCTGGCCGGGAACACATGGAGATGAACAAGAGGAAGATTAGCATGGCTTTATGAGGCCCCCCTGGGCACACTCTGGAAATAAACCTGCTTCTTCTGCGCCTATAGGCCCCTTCACCAACACATGATACATGGCAGTTCAGTGTGTCCACATGTACATACAAACACACAGAGGGAAAACACCCACACACAAGCACACACACACATTCACAACCTTGTTCTCTTTGCATGCAGGAATTTCAATGGATTATCCACATATAGCCTTAGATATTCAGTGCATTTCTACCTCAACCTAAATACAGCACAACAATGTGACAGACATCAACACACACACATGCACACGCATGAGTGGACGAACACACACACACAGCCACTTGCTCTATGACAACAAACAGATTGGAGAGATAATAGAGTCATTCAAATAGTTGGCACATTGACTCATGGACACAAATGAACCAATAGACTGGGCGGTCTGTGCAGAACACACTTTAATAATAATCACAACACATTCTGCTGTTTGGTGGGTAACATGTCGGCACTGAATACATGTAACAAGACTATTGTAATAAGATAAATACATACGTTATTTCATAAGTGTAACTCTGCTAGTTGAACTCAATCCAATGGCTTTGTGAGAAGAATGAATTCACAGCACCAGGTGAGCGAGACCAGGCAGGCGGGCAGGCGGGAGCTGGCACAACTCCCCCTCCCTGGCATTTAATGAATGGGTAAGCCAAGACAAATACTGAGAATGTGTGTGTGTGTGTGGATGGTTGTATAGTGTTATCTTATTTCTCTGTGTGTGCTGCTCTTGTCTCACTGATATCAGCCCAGGTGGAAGCCCTCTCATCTCATTTAATCTCCACACTGGTCCTTTGTGCTACAGATCTATGCATCTACACCTTTTATCTCATCCCGATCTGAACCTTACAGACAGAAATAGAGAGAGCCCTCTGGCCCGCAAGCTGTTTGTGTTTTGCACCATTGGAGATAAGTGTGCATGCTCTGTGTAGAGCACAAATGGATGATAAGAGGAGGACAGGCATCCAAAACATGACAGAGGAAGGGATGGAGCAGGGCTGGGGAGAGAGCAGGGCTGGGGAGAGACCAAGGCTGGGGAGAGAGCAGGGCTGGGGCGATAGCAGGGCTGGGGAGAGAGCAAGGCTGGGGAGAGAGCAGGGCTGGGGAGAGAGCAAGGCTGGGGAGAGAGCAGGGCTGGGGGAGAGAGCAGGGCTGGGGAGAGAGCAGACCTGGGGGAGAGAGCAGGGCTGGGGAGAGAGCAGACCTGGGGAGAGAGCAGGGCTGGGGAGAGAGCAGGGCTGGGGAGAGAGCAGGGCTGGGGAGAGAGCAGGGCTGGGGAGAGAGCAGGGCTGGGGAACGAGCAGGGCTGGGGTGATAGCAGGGCTGGGGAGAGAGCGGGGCTGGGGAGAGAGCAGTGCTGGAGTGATAGCAGGGCTGGGGAGAGAGCAGGGCTGAGGCAAGAGCAGGGCTGGGGAACGAGCAGGGCTGGGGCGATAGCAGGGCTGGGGAGAGAGCAGGGCTGGGGTGATAGCAGGGCTGGGGAAGAGAGCAGGGCTGGGGAAGAGAGCAGGGCTGGGGAAAGAGCAGGGCTGGGGAGAGAGCAGGGCTGGGGAACGAGCAGGGCTGGGGTGATAGCAGGGCTGGGGAGAGAGCGGGGCTGGGGAGAGAGCAGTGCTGGAGTGATAGCAGGGCTGGGGAGAGAGCAGGGCTGGAGTGATAGCAGGGCTGGGGAGAGAGCAGGGCTGGGGAGAGAGCAGGGCTGGGGAGAGAGCAGGGCTGGGGTGATAGCAGGGCTGGGAGAGAGCAGGGCTGGAGAAAGAGCAGGGCTGGGGAGAGAGCAGGGCTGGGGTGATAGCAGGGCTGGGCTGGGGAGAGAGCAGGGCTGGAGAAAGAGCAGGGCTGGGGAGAGAGCAGGGCTGGGGTAATAGCAGGGCTGGGGTGATAGCAGGGCTGGGGAGAGAGCGGGGCTGGGGAGAGAGCAGTGCTGGAGTGAAAAAAGGGCTGGTGAGAGAGCAGGGCTGGAGTGATAGCAGGGCTGGGGAGAGAGCAGGGCTGGGGAGAGAGCAGGGCTGGGGTGATAGCAGGGCTGGGAGAGAGCAGGGCTGGAGAAAGAGCAGGGCTGGGGAGAGAGCAGGGCTGGAGAAAGAGCAGGGCTGGGGAGAGAGCAGGGCTGGGGTGATAGCAGGGCTGGGAGAGAGCAGGGCTGGGGAAAGAGCAGGGCTGGGGAGAGAGCAGGGCTGGGGAGAGAGCAGGGCTGGGGAAGAGAGCAGGGCTGGGGAAAGAGCAGGGCTGGGGAAAGAGCAGGGCTGGGGAGAGAGCAGGGCTGGGGAAAGAGCAGGGCTGGGGAAGAGAGCAGGGCTGGGGAGAGAGCAGGGCTGGGGAGAGAGCAGGGCTGGGGTGATAGCAGGGCTGGGAGAGAGCAGGGCTGGAGAAAGAGCAGGGCTGGGGAGAGAGCAGGGCTGGGGTGATAGCAGGGCTGGGCTGGGGAGAGAGCAGGGCTGGAGAAAGAGCAGGGCTGGGGAGAGAGCAGGGCTGGGGTAATAGCAGGGCTGGGGTGATAGCAGGGCTGGGGAGAGAGCGGGGCTGGGGAGAGAGCAGTGCTGGAGTGAAAAAAGGGCTGGTGAGAGAGCAGGGCTGGAGTGATAGCAGGGCTGGGGAGAGAGCAGGGCTGGGGAGAGAGCAGGGCTGGGGTGATAGCAGGGCTGGGAGAGAGCAGGGCTGGAGAAAGAGCAGGGCTGGGGAGAGAGCAGGGCTGGGGTGATAGCAGTGCTGGGCTGGGGAGAGAGCAAGGCTGGAGAAAGAGCAGGGCTGGGGAGAGAGCAGGGCTGGGGTGATAGCAGGGCTGGGAGAGAGCAGGGCTGGGGAAAGAGCAGGGCGACGGAAAAAGCAGGGCTGGGGAGAGAGCAGGGCTGGGGAGAGAGCAGGGCTGGGGAAGAGAGCAGGGCTGGGGAAGAGAGCAGGGCTGGGGAAAGAGCAGGGCTGGGGAGAGAGCAGGGCTGGGGAAAGAGCAGGGCTGGGGAGAGAGCAGGGCTGGGGAAAGAGCAGGGCTGGGGAGAGAGCAGGGCTGGGGAAAGAGCAGGGCTGGGGAGAGAGCAGGGCTGGGGAAAGAGCAGGGCTGGGGAGAGAGCAGGGCTGGGCTGGGGAGAGAGCAGGGCTGGGGAGAGAGCAGGGCTGGGGAGAGAGCAGTGCTGGGGAGAGAGCAGGGCTGGGGTGATAGCAGGGCTGGGGAACGAGCAGGGCTGGGCTGGGGAGAGAGCAGGGCTGGGGAGAGAGCAGGGCTGGGGAGAGAGCAGGGCTGGGGAACGAGCAGGGCTGGGCTGGGGAGAGAGCAGGGCTGGGGAAGAGAGCAGGGCTGGGGAGAGAGCAGGGCTGGGGAGAGAGCAGGGCTGGGGAGAGAGCAGGGCTGGGGAGAAAGCAGGGCTGGGGAAGAGCAGGGCTGGGGAGAGAGCAGGGCTGGGGAAAGAGCAGGGCTGGGGAGAGAGCAGGGCTGGGCTGGGGAGAGAGCAGGGCTGGGGAGAGAGCAGGGCTGGGGAGAGAGCCGGGCTGGGGAAAGAGCAGGGCTGGGGAGAGACCAGGGCTGGGGAGAGACCAGGGCTGGGGTGATAGCAGGGCTGGGGAAGAGAGCAGGGCTGGGGAGATAGCAGGGCTGGGGTGACAGCAGGGCTGGGGAAGAGAGCAGGGCTGGGGAAGAGAGCAGGGCTGGGAGATAGCAGGGCTGGGGTGATAACAGGGTTGGGGACAGAGCAGGGCTGGGGAAGAGAGAAGGGCTGGGGAAAGAGCAGGGCTGGGGAGAGAGCAGGGCTGGGGAGAGAGCAGGGCTGGGGAAGAGAGCAGGGCTGGGGAAGAGAGAAGGGCTGGGGAAAGAGCAGGGCTGGGGAGAGAGCAGGGCTGGGGAAGAGAGCAGGGCTGGGGAAGAGAGCAGGGCTGGGGAAGAGAGAAGGGCTGGGGAAAGAGCAGGGCTGGGGAGAGACCAGGGCTGGGGAGAGAGCAGGGCTGGGGAAAGACCAGGGCTGGGGAGGGAGAGAAGGCTGGGGAAAGAGCAGGGCTGGGGAGAGAGCAGGGCTGGGGAGAGAGCAGGGCTGGGGAAGAGAGAAGGCTGGGGAAAGAGCAGGGCTGGGGAGAGACCAGGGCTGGGGAGAGACCAGGGCTGGGGAAAGAGCAGGGCTGGGGAGAGACCAGGGCTGGGGAAGAGAGAAGAGCTGGGGGAGAAGGGGTCAGCGGGGGCCAGTGGATCAGAAGAGAGGACTGGGGATGGCTACTTGGTTCAACATGGGGTCTTTCTCAGAGTTAAGTGTCCAAATCAATGTTTACTCAGTGGCAGACTGCAATGTAGACACTTAAGTAACTGGAGAGAAAAGTGCCAGAGCTGTGTGTGTGCATGCGTGTGTGTGTGTGTGTCTAGATGCCTAAGCTGCTCTGCATCCTAGAAGCATAGGTTTTCAACCTTCCCAAGTTCTCCCATGTCACCCCACTCCTCCGCACACTCCACTGGCTTCCAGTCGAAGCTCGCATCCACTACAAGACCATGGTGCTTGCCTACGGACCCCCCTCCACCTTCAGGCTATGATCAAACCCGAGCATTCCGTTCTGCCACCTCTGGTCTCTTGGCCCACCTAGATATCTTAAGATGAATGCACTAACTGTAAGTCACTCTGCATAAGAGCGTCTGCTAAATGACTCAAATGTAAATGTAAGCGTGAATAAAACAAGGCGTAGCCACCAGTAAAATTTCACCAGTCACACGCACAACACACACACACACACACACACACACACACACACACACACACACACACACACACACACACACACACACACACACACACACACACACACACACACACACACACACACACACACACACACACACACACACACACACACACACGAAATGCCCTCGTCGCATGATGCACCCCTCCCTGTCATTATTGTTTTACTGTGGCTAAAAGAGGGAGTTGTTTATTAAGCGTGTGATGAGTGCTCTCAGAGTCTTATAGCAGACGTGGGGTTTTGGGCTTTCTCAGCGTCTTGGCTGAAATACACCAAGGCCAGTAGAGGACTCAGAGAGAGGCCCATAGAGACGGCTGCTCTCTCTCCCCCTTCTCTCTCTCTCTTTCTCCCTCTCTCTCACTTTCCCTCTCGCTGTCTCTCTCGCTTGCTCTCTCTCTCTCTCTCCTCTCTCTCTCTCTCTTCTTCTAACTCCCTTCCATCTCGCAGCCTGAGCTGTTGAGATGCTGCTGCAGTGATAAAGTGATCTAGCCTTCCTCTGACATTCATTCTCAGTCCCAGCGCCAGGCAGCAATAAGGATGAGGCTGGGGTTCAATAACAGCATGACGGAGACACATGCCTGCTCTCTCAATACACTGGACCACCTCAACACGACACGTCAACCACAGGAAGAGACAGAGAGAGATTGAGGCAGGGAAACTGAATGAGAGTGAAAGAAGGACAGGAGTAAGAGAGAGAATGCGGAAGGATTCTATTCATTGTGTCTTCGCCCCCTTCTTGTTCCCTCCTTTTCCCAGCAGGCAGAATGATGAGGGTCTTATCTTATCTCTGAAAAGCACATTAACATAACATGCCTTCAGACAGAGCTGTGTATGTGAAGACATGCAGGGATAAAGGACACACACTCAAATGTGTGCGCCATGAACGCACACACACACACACACACACACACACACACACACACACACACACACACACACACACACACACACACACACACACACACACACACACACACACACACACACACACACACACACACACACACACACACACAGAGAGCGGAGGATTAGAGAATCAGGAGAGAGGGACAACAGAGGAGGCAGATCTAAACGGAAAAGGAACAAAAATAGAACTATCACTGGCTTTACTGTAGAGAAAACGACAACAAAGGGAAATTCAAAAAAAATATATCCAGAGCCATCAATCTGTGGAAAGCTTTTCTCTCATCAGCTAATAAAAAGGGTCTGTTTGATCACAACTCAGGGTCAACATGGGTCAGCTCACCCTCAGGGGCCCAGCAGGGGAATACGTGTGGGACGGGGCCCTTATCTCAGCACACTGGTTCAAAAGAACACATGCTCCCCCACTCTAAGCCCTTAACCACTAAGTACTACATTCCCTCCCACACACATCAGCCTTGGTGAAAGGGTGAACCAATGTGAATGACCCATTGATGTTAGCCATATGCTTTCATGTAGCAGGGGGGGATAAAACATAATAAAGAACATGGAAATTGGAACATGGTGTAATATTATCAAATCATTGATATCTAGTAGAGTAGGGGACTGGGTATAATTTCATTACCTGATTTTATTGGACACAAACATGGTCACCAGAGAAAATCTCCTGCATTTATGAGTTATTAGAGACTTGCAGTTAAAGTAGTGTTTTCTGGCTGCTAACTGTAACTGTTTATAAGGTCTAAATCCTGTGCAGGCAGGACCCCCCATGGTTACTGGGGTCGGTGTGATTTATTGGAGTGGTCCCAGTCCCTCTAAGCCGCCACAGTGGAAACCTGCCCAGCTCTGCTCCACGCTCCAGAGACTAGCCCTCTTCACTCAGCCAGACGCAGTGCTGTGACACACATACGGAGACTAGCCCTCTTCACTCAGCCAGACGCAGTGCTGTGACACACGCTCCAGAGACTAGCCCTCTTCACTCAGCCAGACGCAGTGCTGTGACACACGCTCCAGAGACTAGCCCTCTTCACTCAGCCAGATGCAGTGCTGTGACACACGCTCCAGAGACTAGCCCTCTTCACTCAGCCAGACTTAGTGCTGTGACACACATACGGAGACTAGCCCTCTTCACTCAGCCAGACGCAGTGCTGTGACACACGTACAGAGACTAGCCCTCTTCACTCAGCCAGACGCAGTGCTGTGACACACGCTCCAGAGACTAGCCCTCATCACTCAGCCAGACACAGTACTGTGACATACGTACAGAGACTAGCCCTCTTCACTCAGCCAGACGCAGTGCTGTGACACACATACGGAGACTAGCCCTCTTCACTCAGCCAGACGCAGTGCTGTGACACACGTACAGAGACTAGCCCTCTACACTCAGCCAGACGCAGTGCTGTGACACACGCTCCAGAGACTAGCCCTCATCACTCAGCCAGACACAGTGCTGTGACACACGTACAGAGACTAGCACTCTTCACTCAGCCAGACGCAGTGCTGTGACACACGTACAGAGACTAGCACTCTTCACTCAGCCAGACGCAGTGCTGTGACACACGTACAGAGACTAGCCCTCTTCACTCAGCCAGACGCAGTGCTGTGACACACGTACAGAGACTAGCACTCTTCACTCAGCCAGACGCAGTGCTGTGACACACGTACAGAGACTAGCCCTCTTCACTCAGCCAGATGCAGTGCTGTGACACACGCTCCAGAGACTAGCACTCTTCACTCAGCCAGACGCAGTGCTGTGACACACGTACAGAGACTAGCACTCTTCACTCAGCCAGACGCAGTGCTGTGACACACGTACAGAGACTAGCCCTCTTCACTCAGCCAGACGCAGTGCTGTGACACACGCTCCAGAGACTAGCATTCTTCACTCAGCCAGACGCAGTGCTGTGACACACGTACAGAGACTAGCACTCTTCACTCAGCCAGACGCAGTGCTGTGACACACGTACAGAGACTAGCCCTCTTCACTCAGCCAGACGTAGTGCTGTGACACACGTACAGAGACTAGCACTCTTCACTCAGCCAGACGCAGTGCTGTGACACACATACAGAGACTAGCACTCTTCACTCAGCCAGACGCAGTGCTGTGACACACGTACAGAGACTAGCACTCTTCACTCAGCCAGACGCAGTGCTGTGACACACGTACAGAGACATTATAAAACATCCAGCCATAACGTTGTCTGTCTGCTCCACTGTATCGCTCCTCTGTGTGTGGGTGTGTGTGTGTGTGTGTGTCTGGCAGTGTGTGTTGTGTTCTGGAGGAGGCCCAGAGGTCTTGGCTGGGAGAGACCTAGGTCCCTAGGCGTATGGCAGTGTAATGTAGTAAAGCAGAATGGATATATAGTATACTGTCTCTCACACTGACTCCTGGCCCAGGAACTGGTGAGACAAGAAAGATAAATCGAACATAGTGGCATCCAGGTACAGACAGAGAGAGTGTGTGTGTGTTCATGTGTCTCTGAGTGAGAGAATTTGACAGCGTATGTTTGGTACTGTAAGCAGGACAAGGTGTGTGGATGTGGATAAGTGAGAGTGTGTGAGTATGTGTCTACATGGTGAGAGTAGCTTTGAGTGATGGGGTTCTACTGGATCCAGCTGTCATACAAACCGTTGGACAGTAACTCTAATCTAAACGATACAGCAGTGGGAAGAGGAAGAAGACTAGAGAGTCCACACACTCATCCTGTCTTTCCCTTTCTCCTTCTCTATCTTACACTCTTTGTTGGGACTTAATGGGATTATGAAGGTATAATTGAACTGAAGTTCCTAAGTCCTTTTTCAGGGAGTATAAAATGTTTTGATATATTTGGTAGAGTTTAATAAGAACAAGGTCCTTGACTTAGCAAACTATTGATGTTTTATCAGCAGCCGGTTAAACTACTCATGAAAGCTGTAAAAATCACAAGTGACAATTTAGGACAATCATGTTAAAATAAGTATTTTAAAGTCATTATACTCCTATCTACTGTATATTAAAATGGTCTTTACACAAAGCCGTCGTAAAAAGTAGTTAATTTAAAATCTTTATAAAAGATTTGTAATTGTAAATGACATCACTTGGTGGTGAGATGAGATGCTAAAGTAATTTACAGTACAGCAATTTCAGCACTAAAGCATTTGACCATATTTCTGTGGGTGGATGAGGGTGGAAAGGGGGGCGAGGGGGCATGTTGTGATAGAACCCTCAGGCTCCTTGGCTGCTTCCATAGCGACATGGTTCATGATTATCCCCATCTCTGCCATGACTGACTCATATAAAACCATATCAGTCAGGCTTGGTGGAATTATTTCACAGTTTAAAAGTCAGAGGAGACAGTAGTCTGGAGAGCACACATGCACACCAGCATTTCACTACAAGACATTATAGAAAACAACATATTATATTCACAAGAAAGTTCAAATTCAACTATTGCAAGATCAAACCAAGTAGTCAGGCATTCTCTACAAAGGAGTGTCACGATCGTGTTGACATGAATGAGAGGACCAAGGCGCAACATGATATGAATACATCTTCTTTATTTACAACGACGAAGATGAACACGAAACACTTATTCAAACTAACAAAACAACAAACGATCGCGAAACTTCAAACGCAAGTGCACACACAAACTACTTACGTCGACATATACATATACAATGACCCACAAACAGCTAAAGCCTATGGCAGCCTTAAATATGGTTCCCAATTAGAGACAACCGAAACCAGCTGTCTCTAATTGAGAACCCATTCAGGCAACCATAGACTTTCCTAGAAAACTACACACCCATAGACACAGCTAGATACATACACTCAACACAAACCCATACACTACCACCAACACCACCTCTACCATATAAATACCCCCAAACACACACATACCCCATGTCACACCCTGACCTAACTAAAATAATAAAGAAAACAAATAATACTAAGGCCAGGGCGTGACAAGGAGCTACAAAAAAAGGAGTTACTTGCCTCTTTGGCAGCCATATTGCCACGGGCCCTATACTGTATCCAGACCAAAGAATCTGCACAGTAATCAGAATAGCGTCTCAATTCAATTTGCTGTAACATCAACATTAGTAGGAGAAGGGTTAGTGCAATCAGATCTATTCCCTCTCTTTCCCTGCCCTTCCTCTACTCCCCTCTCCTGTTGTTTCCCTTTTGCTCCATGCTCCCTCCCTTTCTAGCAGCTGAAGCACACTGTACCATGTTCTGCCATCCTCTGTCAACACCCCTGTCTGTCTCTGGTGGGCTGTTTCACCTCAACATTCTATCACAGGCACAAGCGAGTAGGGGGGAGGTGATGATACGTGTCCTGCCTCCGTCTGTCCTTCAGACACATTCACAGAGGAGGACAGCTGCCTGCCACGGTGCTGACATGACATGCTCCGTCCCATTGTAAGACTAATACACTGTGGAACACTATGGACTTTTATTGAACACAATGGAACACTATGGAGCTCTAAGGAACACTATGGAACACTATGGAGTTCTATGGAACACTATAGATCTATATTGAACACAATGGAACACTATGGAGCTCTAAGGAACACTATGGAGCTCTAAGGAACACTATGGAACACTATATATCTATATTGAACACAATGGAACACTATGGAGCTCTATGGAACACTATGGAACACTATATATCTATGTGGAACACAATGGAACACTATGGAGCTCTAAGGAACACAATGGAGCTCTATGGAACACTATAGATCTATATTGAGCACTATGGAACACTATGGAGCTCTATGGAACACTATAGATCTATATTGAACACAATGGAACACTATGAAGCTCTAAGGAACACTATGGAGCACTATGGAACACTATAGATCTATATTGAACACAATGGAACACTATGAAGCTCTAAGGAACACTATGGAACACTAAGGAGCTCTATGGAACACTATAGATCTATATTGAACGCAAAGGAACACTCTAGAGCTCTATGGAACACTATGGCACACTATAGATCTATATTGAACACAAAGGAACAATATAGAGCTCTATGGAACACTATGGAACACTATGGAACACTAAGGAGCTATATTGAACACAATGGAACACTATTGAGCTCTTTGGAACACAATGGAACACTATGGTGCTCTATGGAACACTATGGAACACCGCAGCTCTATGAAACCTGCTGTACTGTTAGGGGTGGGTGAGGTTTCTGTTCTGTCAGGTGCAGTCAGGAGAAATGAATTACAGTTTGCCAAAATAGCTCCTCTCTCTCTCCATCTACAATGGGGTGAATAGATTATTACCTGTCTGAGAGAGAGGGAGAAAGAGAGGAGGAGAGAGATGAGAGGAGGATCTAAACTGAGCTTGGACTTTCAGCACTTCTCAACAGTCTCAGGTTCTGAACCCATCTGGCTGCAGCTTCAGTAACACAGCCTGAATGTGTCTCTGTTTACACCAGCAGCTAGATTTACACAGCCAAAGTGAAGGTGTCATACAAAACGTATTAGCTGGGAAGAAGGTTTCAGTTCATTTCTAAATAGGATGTAATGAAGGATTTATGTCCAGGGAGGAATAATCATCTTTAAGGAGACTAAGACAGAGAGAGATTTGTGTACAGTCTGACAGACTGATGATACTCAGACTTATTTTTGCATGAATGCTTGATTGAGAACCAGGGCATTATTTCATCCAAACTCACAGCTCTTTATTAGGTGAGAGGCAGGTATCTATCTCCAGAATAAGCAGTTATTTGACTGACAGTCCCATTGTCTCTCAGACCCAGACAGTGCAGTCCCTGTCAGGTGAACCCTTCAGACAGAAAACATGGAGGTGAGCCGACATAAATAATACAGCCACCCTTCTCCCTGCCTCACTACAACGACAGCAGCAGACAGACAGGGCTGTGATGGGAGGCCCTGCTCTGCTCCCACCCAGTAGCACTGAGACTACACTATGTCTAGACCTCCCCTCTCTCTCTCTCTTTCTCTATCTCTCTCTCTGCTTCTCTGCCTCTCTCTCTCTATCTGTCTCTCTCTCTTTCTCTCTCTATCCCTCTCTCTCTAGCTCTCTGTCTCTCTCTCTTTCTCTCTCTATCCCTCTCTCTCTAGCTCTCTGTCTCTCTCTCTCTAGCTCTCTGCCTCTGTTTCTCTCTCTGCCTCTCTAGCTCTCTCTCTCTGCCTCTCTCTCTCTAGCTCTCAGGATTGTGCCAGTCCTCCGCAGCACAGCCATGTATCAGACACTGTATCTGGCTCTTAAGAGAGTGAGTGTTAAGAGCCAGACACACACACACACACGTGTCAGACAGAGGAGCGTTTCCCTCTGCAGGGTTTACCCTGCATTAATAGAGCGTGTAAGACATGCATCATTTAAGAAAGAGCTCATATCTCCTCCTCTGTCCTGACTCCTTCACTGTCACACCTCAGAGTCCTCTGGACTCCATCATACTGTCCTTACACATGCACACGCGCACATGCACAAACACCACACACACACACAAACACACACAAACAACACACGCATGTATCCACACACACACGCACACGTGCACACACACACACATATATTCTCTCCTTTATGCACAGAATGGAGGGGCGGGGACTTTGGCAGAACCAAACTTTAGCACTGTCTTTTGCCTTCTGCCTCACTAGGGAATAGAAATTTGTTGGTGAAGAGGATTAGATCTGTGGTACAGAGCTTTTCAAGTGATGGTCAGGGAGTGTGTTGTGCTCCCAGGTCATGGGTTCAGGGCTGGAGGAAGAGAAGGATGGTGTGAGTGTGTCAGAGCAGTGTGCCCGAGCAGCCAGGTCACCCGTGATACAAGTCAGTATTCGATGTCCATCCGTGTCTGACGACGTCAGGAGTTGACGTGGAAACCAGCCACTAGGGGCAACAGTGAGCGCTGTTACCTTCAAGTAGGTTTAGGTTTCGCTAGGGCATTGTGGACAGGGATGGCGGATGGGTGTAAGCATAGCATCTGCCTCTGGTGCAAAAGGTTGCAAGTTTGAATCCAGCCATAGAAAGTTGTTTTTGAACCTTACCTTAAGATTACCGAGTTAATGCCTAAGCTTAACCTTAAACACTTTGAAATTCGACTTTTGGGACAACATAGAAATTTGACGTTTGAGAAACATGGATGAACGTCTAATTCTGAAGTGAAACTGTGAGAACTTATTGGCCAGAGAGTCTCTGAAGGGTGAGATCATTAACAAGAGGACGTACCCCTGAACCTCCAATCCCAGGCCTGCATTCCGCCTGCCCCGCCCTACCACCCTCTGGGACTCATCCAGAATGGGTTAATGGCCCTGTGTTATGGTTGGACCCCGCCTGCCTTCCACGGCCATGCAGAGCCAACAGTGGACTCCCCCGCTCCCCTCTGGTCAGGAACATAAATACAGCCTAATGAGAGAGCTGTGTGTTCCTGCCTCCTCAGGTGTTTATGATCCTCTCACTCATTCACACTGAGCTCACAGCCAGGGCCTGACAACACACACACACACACAGTCTTGTATAACTAACCTTGTGGGGACACACAATTCAGGCACATTCAAAATCCTATTTTCCCTAACCCATAACCCCTAACCCTAACATTAACTCTAAAACTAACACTGATTAGTTGCCATACTTCCGAGAACACACATCTTTTCATAGCGAGCTAGCGAGGGATGGAAAGAGAGGTGAGGAGCACAGTATAAGCAGGTCGGCCACAAGGCAGACAGTGAAGAAACGTGCATTAGGGCTATCTATCGTCAATCAAAAGCTGTATCTCACAATGGAATGCTGTATCTTGCAATTTCAGTAAAGCAGGGCCTAACATCAATTAATAGGAGAAGATATTTTACACGCAACAGACCGAAGACTGAATACACACTTGCAATCATTAGCGAAGAGCAAAAGCAGGCGAGCCATCGCCAGGGAGAGAGATTCACCAAAGTAGCTTAGTTTAGCTCTTCCTCTCTGGTTTTATTGAAATTACACAACTTTACCCAGCATATTGTCGGCTAGGGATTTTTCTTAACGTTAAATATGCCCTATGCAGAAATCGCCATTTCTTGGTTTAAAAAATGTGAATAGTTCACCTAATTTCAGTTTATGTGACAAAACAAGCAAGTATAGCGTAGAAAATCATTGTACCATCTAAACCTCTGTGAAACATAGTTTCCATAAACAAAAGTATTGTATTTTCAGCTGTTTGAAGCTGGTGTACAAAACCGAAAGTAAAAGATGCAAAAGAACTAAACTTAAGCACGAGAAGCATAGAAATATTGCCATTAGAGTATATCTACCGCTTCTTAGACTTGGGAGGACGGCTCATAATAATGGCTGGAATGGAGTATAATGGATGGAATGGAGTAAATGGAATGGTATCAAACAAATGAAAACTATGTTTTTGATCCCATTCCATTTACTCCATACCAGCCATTAATATGTGTCGTTCTCCCCTGAGCAGCCTCCACTGATTTCTATGTGAAAGTTACATATTGCAGCTTTAAGGATCCCAAATTCATTTAAATGTTTAAACGTTCACACCCCTAATTTGGCCTCATACTGTATATCAGTTATCGGATCTTTAGAGACACTCCTATACCTTTTACTGTTGCCTGTTCCAGCCTATGAGGCTAAGTAATTTTCCCCCAGTCAAGGCGATTGGTTCCACAGAGGCCAGAGGGAAGTATTGTCCTTTGTAGTCTCTGGTTGCTGCTCACAGAGCCAGGCTTGTCTCTAATTAGCCTGTGTGCAAGTGCAGCTCATCCAAAACCCCTTCTCCAGCTCCAAACCAGAATGAATCACTACCATCACCAAACCTCTCTCTTTCTGACTCAGCACCACCTCACTCCACCACATACGCAGGCGAGAGGAGAGGAACAGTAAATAGTGTTCACAAAGGATGGAGTGGGGATAGCAATGTGACTGCAACCTGAGTCTACTTACTCATCCAGTGGCTGCAGGTTTGAAGGATTGGGTTTTAGAGGAACAGCAAGACGATGGGTTTTGGGAGGTCCTTGAAATGATCCTTGAAATGAGGGGTCATAAATGTCAACACCACCCATCCATCCACCGCAGCCCAATGCTTTGTTGTGGTTGTCTGTCTGTCTGTGGTTTGGGATAGGGGAGTGTAGTAGGGGGAGGCATGGTTGGGTTTCTCAATCCACACCAATTGGACCACAATTCTTTGAGTCCCTTTCATGTGGCGTTGTATATGTTTATGAACTCTTGTAAAGATGACGAATGTGCAATCAGACAATTAAGACTTCTGGGAGTATGCAAAACCTCAAACAGATCCTGCATATACACTATGATACACAACACCAGCATAGCAACTGCTAGCATAGTTTCCATGCTGGTTTCAGACTAAACATTTTGCTTTGCAGCATCTGGACAACTGCAGGAGGGAGGGAGGAAAGAGGAGAGGAGGGGCATAATTCGATTTCATTTGGATTAATATCTGCAGCTGCCCAGGGCTGTATTAAAATAATAAAGGGATCAGTCAGAGAGAAAGAGAGAGAGAGTTGGCAGTGTGGAGGATTGAGAGGCAGCCAGGACTGACGCACTGCACAGCGAGAGGGAAGAGAGAAGTAGAGATAAGAGATGAACCGACGAAAGGATAAGAGGAAAGAGGAGAGGCGAGGAATGAGGATGCAAGAAGACAGGAGAGAAGAAGTGA